>NC_092874.1:35731668-35830105 GCF_028372415.1 Notamacropus eugenii | reverse complement strand
GGGGATTTTAAAGCTGTCTGAGAGGGGAAAGGAAGACTGTAAATGGTGAGTTGGGTTCTTGAGAGCAAATCTAAGTAGTGTAAACTTAAATTTATACCGAATTCATTTTAGTGGAGTCTTAGAAAAGATGTATTTTATAGTCTGAAGAAGAGGAAATACTACAGGAAGGGTATTCCAAGAGAACAGGAAAGTTATTTTTAAATAAATTATATTCTGATCATATGTTAGTCTTTTACAATAATATTTTGTCGAGGTTATTTATAGAGGGTTTGGTGGGGTGGGGGAGAAATTATTTGATATAGAATGCTATCTCCTTCATAATGTAGTTACTCTGGGTAACATACATAGGCTGTATCATTCCTTTTGTGTGGTTGAACATAGAGAACTTGGATTATTAGTGAGGCATTTCCGAATTCATTCCTCTATATTCTTCTAGCCCATTGTTTGGATGTGTTCAGCTTTCTAGAAACTGTTTGGTTGCCTGTCACTTGATTTTGATTTAATTTGTTTTCAGGGACGTGAGGTTTCTGATATACACATTCTTTGAATAGGCAAACACTCAGCAATGTGAAAATATTCTGGTTTCTGTTAGTAATTTTTTGTGTCGAAATGGTCTCCTTGACTTTGGTTGTGTCTTTGTTAATTAGATATTGAGAAGGGTTTTTGAAACCTAAATTTTTAAAATATTCATTTAAATTGTATTTTCATTATGTTTCCTTTGGTTCTTGGAATAATCGATGATTTTACCAATGTGATATTTCCTCTCCCTTCAGCCAAAGCAGACTATAGGTTCTCCACACCCTTTCATGCTTATAACTCTTACCCATGTTTTACCATAATATTTCCAAGGAATACCTCCCTGACATATTATTGGGGTTGTCAGCCTATTGTTCCTCTTCAGTATACAACTGACCCTTTCTGCCCATACATATTCTTGATCATGCATTTTATTCTACTTGTCTCACAAAAGTCATCATAGGATGGCCTGTTGACATCTCAAATTCAGCACGTTCAAAACTGAACCATTATTTCTCTGTCTCGCTACCCAAGGAAATTTCCCTATTCCCTCCTCTCCAATCCCCAGCTTTTCTATTTCTGCCAATGGCACCACAATGTCTTTCCAATGATCAAGGTTCAAAACCTTAATTGCCTTTGTTTCACCTTTCTCTTTTTCCCCTCATATCTAATCAATCACCACATTTGTCAATTTGATTTCCCCTTTATCTTTCACTTCTCTCTCCTCTGTTTCATTCACCCTGCCATTCATCAATGTAGTTTACATTTTACTCCGACCACTTTGTCCTTGGTAAGTGGTTCCATTGCCCTTGATGGTGAAAAGAGTTTGTTATAAAAAATCTTTAGATATTTTTTTTATCAGCTTTCATCTATTCATCATCCTTCTATCTGTTGAATCCATAAGAATCTTTAGGATGATTTTTTTTTACCAAGAATTCTTTCAACTTCTTTTCCCTTTAGGTGCTTCTCATTTTTATGAAGTGCTGTTGCATAGAATGAATCTACCACCTATCCCTCTAAGTTACAAGTTAGCTGACATTCTAAAATGTTGTTTTTGGATGCCATATTTCTGTGTTTGGCAAAAGGGTCAAGTGTTTGTTGACTAAAGCAGTCATGTTTTTATTTTTCTTTTGGCAAATGCTTTAGACTGGTTAAGCTTGCATTAAATTACTATGATTGGTGTCGATCCTCCATCCATTTCACATTTTTTCATATCAATGACTGACTTAAATAGGTAAGATTGGAATGGTTTTAATTGAATGCCGTATCTTTTTCTTTTATTTACTTTTTCTTCTAGATTTGGAGCAATTTTGATCTTTGCTCTAATATGTCAGTATTCTGACTATACAGAGAAAGCTGCTTCAAGAATGACTCCCACATAAGGAATGTCTCATTTCCTTTCCATTAGAAGATAATCAATTTCATCTCTGTGATGTGATTCCATGCTTGCTATATCCTTTACCTTTTTCTAGAAGTATTCGAATATCTGCACTGTACAAGTCCTTATGTGTTGGGACTGGAAGCTCAATTCCGTGTGGACGGTCTCGGGCGGGTAAAAGTGGGACTTCTAAATCTTAGAGTCTTACGAGGCCCTCCATGAACAGCGGGGGTTTGAGAAGGTCAGACCGAGCTAGCTCGGCTAGCTCGGGTATTTCCGCCTCTCCCCCGGAGATACCTGATGGGTGGAGTCTCCCTGCCCTCGAGGTCGTCCCGGATTGGAGCACACCTAGTTACCTAACAGCATGGTATTGAGATGCAAACTGTGTGGCTGAAGATTAAGTAGGATTGAGGAAGCCAGAAAGCTCTCTCTTAGCACGTGTGGAGCCAAAGAGAAAAGTAGGGCTCCGCTTCTTTTCTTTCCTCTCTCCCCTCTCCCTCTCTCCCCGCTTGTACTTCTATTTCCAATCCCTTAAGCTTAGCCTCCTTAAGAAATCTCCCCCTCTTCCTCCTAAGGAAGACTCCCCTGCACTTGTAACTAGACCCTGTAATAAAGCTCAACCCCTGTTCGACTGTGGAACGTCCTTTCTCTCATACATGCATCCGGCGTGGCCAGCCGAAGACCTCCGAGGTGAGGTAGGAAAGACTCGGGTAGCCCAATACAGGCCTCTAGGTCTGGCACTTATGTTTTTCATTCTTTGCTCCTAAACCATCTTTTCCTCTCTCTTGAATTTGTTACCAGATTATAAAATATATGTTGATTTTATTTAGAGGGTCCTTATTGAGTTTGTTTCCTCCTCACCTCTGCCTGTAAGAATCCCTAGTTTCTTTCAAAAGTTCATCTCAAGTAGGCCTTTCCTGATTCCCCACTTGCCTTGCCACAGACAAATTAGCTTTTTTCTTTGTATCTATCACATATTTGAATAGACTATATATATATATACACACATGTATATAATGTGCATATATACATATATCTCTGTACATATGAATATATACACACAAACATAAATTTTATTTTTTTTATATGTGTGTGGGGGTGTGTATAGTCTCTATAAATAGAATGTAAGCTCCTTCAGGGCAGGGACTATTTAACTTCTGTTTTTGTATCCTCAGTGCCTAGCACATAATGGGTACTTAATGCTTGTAGACTGGTTGCTTGATTCTGTATAACATTTCTCTATCTATCCATTCTCTACAATAAAAAGGACACAGCTACAATTATTTTTTTGGGGGGAATATTTTTGTAAATACTTATGAAAATAATATAGGACAAGATGGCCAAATGTTCCATGGCATTATGTTTCTTCCTGCCTTTAAACTCATTTAAAAAGTGACCCTGCCAACTCACTTTTTTTTTTTTTAATTCTCCAAGGAGAATGTGAGTCATACTTCAATTTAGTAGCAATTTCCTTCTGTCTTCCATTTCATTTATAGTAAGAATGTTAAAATTGGTAAGATTCATTTCCTTACATAGAATGTCCACTCATTGGTCATTGGATCAGTCTCACATCTAAAGTAGCAACAACTAAGTTGTTTATAGAAGATCTAAAGTTTATATGATTCTTAACCCTTCTATTCCCCTTTCTACTGCTCTGCCAAGGGCACTGGGGTACACAGCACCAAGAATCATTTCGTATTTGTCTTTGTTTTATGAATTACCATGGTTTAAGAGTTCATCACTAAGTGGACAGATTAATGGTGATGAGTTCGAGTGCTGAAATAAGTCAGATTTCAGAAAGAAGACGCATTCTTTAGCTAAGACCTTACGTGGAGTTTTTCCACCATAATAAAAGCTTCCTGGGTCTACACTTCACTGGAATAAACTTTGAGAATCCAGGGTCACCTCCATGCCACAGTCAGGAATCAAAATGGAATATTTTGGAGACAGCAGGGCTTTAAGATAGAGGCTCAGCACCAGTTTCCTGACTTGAAGATGCAGCACCCTAGCCACTCAGCTTGGAAGCTCTAGGACCCTCTTTTGCCATTGTAGCAGGAGGTACAAAGTGGCTGTCTGCAGCATTCTGATGGCCTCTTAGTCCTTGAAAACAAGAGTCCTTGAAGAAAATACCCCTGTTTGATTTCCACTAGAGCCACGGTAGGATGATGGTTTCCTTTGCTGGTAAGACCCTCCCTAAGACATTCAGAGTCCTACGTGCACACCTAAAAACATCGTTCCCTATTTGATATGTCCCACATGCTGCAGATCAAGATATTTGGTCAGGATCAGGTGAAGCTGATGGAGAGCTTGGTGGTCAGCGATATTGCTGAACTGAAGTCAAACTAGGTGATGTTAACTCTTTTCACCAATGAGAAACATGGTATCATAGAAGACCCGATTATGACAAACACATCTGGCAAGTACTTGTACATGGTGTCCAATTCTGGGATCTAAGAGAAGGACATAGTCTTCATGCAGAATGAGGTATCAGAATTGAGCTTATTTTACAGATGAGGAAACTGAGGCAAACAGGGTTAAGTGATTTGCCCAGGATCACACAACTAGTAAGTGTCTGAGGCCAGAGCTGAGCTCAGGAAGGTAAGTCTTTCTGACTCCAGGCTCAGTGCTCTATCCATTGCACCACCTCACTGTTCCTGGAAATATATAATTCATTGTTATTATTGATATTTTTCAGCTATACCTGTATTTTCATTTGTTTGAGAATTCCCACTATGGATACATAGGCAACTTTTCTATAATGCCATAGTCTTAGAGTTACTTGGAGGCATTAAGCTATGAACATTTAGGGTTTTTTTATTTCCCCTTTTTTTCTTTTTTCCTTTCTAAAAATCTCTCCTTGATTTTCCTTAACTGTCTTGAAGAACTGTCTATAGTTGTAGAGAATGTGTAGATAGACAAATGTTATAAAGAATCAAGTAATCAGTCTATGAGCATTTATTAAGTACCCAATTTGTGCTAGGCTCTAATAGACTAACTGATCAATCATGCTTCCCAAGGACAGGTAAAGAACTCTGCCCACTTAGTGACAGAGAGATTATGGACCACATGCACATTTTTTGGACATTATTAATGTGGGGACATGTTTTTTCTTGACTGTGATTATGTGATTGATACAAAAGTTCTATATGTCTTTTTTAGTGAGTGGAGGGAGATGGGAGGAAGAAACAAATACTTGATATTGAAAAAATAAAGTATTAAAATTTTATTCTATATTAGATATATAAATATTGGCACAGACTAGAAAGTTTCTGAGTTTCTTTTAGCTCTTCTTTTTCAGAAACTACAATACTTGCAAAGGGTTTTATGTAGCATTTTCTTCTCTCTGACATAGATTTTTGGTCCAATGGGAAAGTATCACATTAATTGACACAATAGATTTTTGGATGTTCTAAAATAGGGTCCTAGGTTTCTAGCAAAAAGGAACCTCAGAGGTCATTTAGTCCCCAATTTTACAAATGAGGCCCAGAGATTTGATATGACTTGCTTAAGGACACATAGCATCGGGGAGATAATCTGAACCAAAGTCTTCTGACTCTGGTTGCAGAAATCTTTCAGTGTTATCGTGCTCCCCATCTGTGAATCCCATATCAAAATCTGAGTCTCTCCTTATGAGAAGGAGAAGTAGAGAACATTGGCCATATGTAATTATATAAGGAATTGCTTGATGGATTGGAAAGAAGATGGTAGGACTCAGAGAAAAATACTATAAGAAGGGGTTTGTGACAACACTTTGAAAGGTGGATATCTGTAAAAACAATAGGCATTGAGGCAGTTAGAGGGCACAGTGAGTGGAGCACCAGTCTTGGAGTCAGGAGGACCTGAGTTCAAATCCAACCTCAGATATTTACTGAGTGTATGTGATCCTGGGTAAGTCAGTGAACCCTGATTACCCCCAAAACAAGATGGCAAAAATAAGAATTGGAAGAGAATAAGAATGGTAGCTCACATTTGTAGAAGCTTTGAGTTTTCTTTTCAACAACGCTGTGAGGCTGGAGAAAGAGACAAGTGTGAAAGCAGTATAGAAGGTGATGTGCAGGGAATGGAAGAGGGTATAGCCTGTGGATAAGGGGCACCATGCCCTGGCCAGGAAGAGAAAATGCAGGAGGTAAGGGACTCTAAGAAGGTTTGGCTTGCATAGTGGTTGAACTTTGAGATTTTCTAATTACTCCCTCCCCCAAATAAGGATGTTATCATTATGTCTGTATAACCATTAGGTAAATAAATGTGGGGTCTCTGTGAATCAAGCAGTTTGCTAGGGGTGAAGAGGAGCTTTGTAAAGGAAGATATTACCTGATGCCCTAGGTTTCAGATGACCCATACAATTATAAGGACTGGAATCAGAGAGCATTTTATCTACTCTCTTTATTATACCAATAGAAGAGGAAGGGAAGTTAAGTGGCTTGCCCAAGGCCACGAAGCAAATTGGAAGTTAAGGCTAGGTGGAGAACCTGCTGCCTTGAGGCCACATGTGGATCTCTAGTTCCTCAAGTGCTGCCCATTGATTGAATCCAAACTTCACTGAACCTTTAGGTTTGGTTTAGATTCTTTTGTGAAGTTTGGATTAGGTCAAAGGGCCGCACTTGAGGACCTAGAGGATCACATGTGGTCTGAACTCATTATACCAGTCCAGTAAACTGCGCCATCTTTTCTTTGTGTATCACTGTGCAAAGTGCTAAATAAATAACCCAAATAAAACAGACCTGCCTTTAGGGAGCTTATATGCCTTGATTTGATTGTAGTTGTCAGATCCACATCGTCACACTGAAAGTGTGGTTCAGCTAAACTCACTGTATGAATGAAAAACAAACTAAGCAATTTTTAAAAATAGTTTTATTTATTTATTTTTAGATTTCAAGAGAACTTTGTGCATAGCAATGACCACAGTGTGCGAGAGTTTTTTCTGGTAGACTTGGAACTTCTTAATAACGCAAGAACTTAAAAAAAAAAATTCCCAATGGTTTTCTAAGGCAAAATGCCTTCCACAGTCAGAGAAAGAACTATGGAATTCATTCACAGAATATTGTAGATCATGTATGTGTGTGTGTGTGTGTGTATGTGTGTGTGCGTATTATGTTTTGATTTGTTATATGATTTCTTCCATTTATTTTATTTCTTCTACATAGCATGACTATAGTGAAAACATATTCAATAGGAAAGCATATATAGATCCTATATAGAATTGTATGCTGTCTTGGGGAGGGAGGGGGGGTGAGGGGTAGGTGTGGGGGGATAAAAATCTAGGTTTTATGGTAGTGATTGTAGAACATTAAAAAAAATAAATAAAAGAAGAAAAAACAAATTAAGCACTTTTGAAAAAAAGTTTTATTTATTTAGTTTTAGATTTCAACATTCATTTCCACAAAATTTTGAGTTCCAATTTTTCTCCCCATCTCTCCTCTCCCTCCACCCCACAACACCTTGCATTTTGATTACCCCTTCCCTCGATGAGCCCTCCCTCCTATCACACCCCACCCTTCCCTTATCCCCATCTTCTCTCTTTTCTTGAAGGGCAGGATAGATTTCTATACCCCATTACCTGTATTTCTTATTTCCCAGTTATATGCAATAACAGTTCTTAACATTCATTTCTACTACTTTGAATTCCTACTTCTCTCCCTTCCTCCCTCCCCATCCATCCCCACTGAGAAGGCAAGCAATTCAATACAGGCCATATATGTGTTGTTTTGCAAAAGACTTCCATAATAGTTATGTTGTGTAAGACTAACTATATTGCCCTCCATCCTACTCTGTCTCCTCTTTGCTTTTCTCTTCTCTCATTTGAACTTGTCCCTTCCCAAAAGTGTTTACTTCTAGTTACTCCCTTCTCCCATTTGCCCTCCCTTCTATCATCTCTTTCACCCCACTTCTCCCCTTCTCCCCTACTTTCCTGTAGTGTAAGATAGATTTTCATACTAATTGAGTGAGCATGTTATTCCCTCCTTAAGCCATATGTGAAGAAAGTAAGCTTCACTTTTCCCCTCTCATCTCCTCCCTTTTCTCCTCCATTGAAAAAGGTTTTTCTTATCTCTTTTATGAGTGATAGTCTGCCCCATTTCATTTTTCCCTTTCTCTTCCCAATATTTTTCTCTTTTACCCCTTAATTTTATTTTATTTTTTATGGATATCATCTCTTCTGATTCAACTCAACTTGTACTCTGTGTGTGTGTGTGTGTGTGTGTGTGTGTATGTGTGTGTGTGTGTAATCCCTCCACCTACCCAAATACTGAGAAAAGTCTCAAGAATTACAAATATCCTTCCATGCAGGAATGTAAACAGGTCAACTTTATTAAGTCCTTTATGATTTCTCTTTCCTGTTTACCTTTTCATGTTTCTCTTGAGTCTTGTGTTTGAAAGTCAAATTTTCTATTCAGTTCTGGTCTTTTCATCAAGAATTCTTGAAAGTCCTCTACATCATTGAATGACCATTTTTTCTCTTGAAGTATTATACTCAGTTTTGCTGAGTAGGTGATTCTTGGTTTTAATCCCAGTTCCTTTGACTTCTGGAATATCCTATTCCAAGCCCTTCGATCCCTTAATGTAGAAAATGCCAGGTCCTGTGTTATCCTGATTGTATTTCCACAATACTTGAATTGTTTCTTTCTAGCTGCTTGCAATATTTTCTCCTTGACCTAGGAACTCTGAAATTTGGTCACAATATTCCTAGGAGTTTCTCTTTTCAGGTCTTTTTTAGGAGGTGATCTGTGGATTGTTTCAATATTTATTTTGTCCTCTGGTTCTAGAATATGAGGGCAGTTTTCCTTGATAATTTCATGAAAGACAATGTCTAGGTTCTTGATCATGGCTTTCAGGTAGTCCCATAATTTTTAAATTGTCTCTCCTGGCTCTATTTTCCAGGTCAGTTGTTTTTCCAATGAGATGCTTTACGTTATCTTCTATTTTTTCAATCTTTTGGTTTTGTTTTGTAACTTTCTGGTTTATCGTATAGTCATTAGCTTCCCTGTACTCCACTCTCTTTTTTAAAGGACTATTTTGTTCAGTGAGCTTTTGAAACTCCTTTTCCATTTGGCTAATTCTGCTTTTTAAAGCCTCCTTTTCCTCATTGGCTTTTTGGACTTCTTTTTCCAATTGAGTTAGCCCATTTTTAAAGGTGTTATTTTCCTCAGCATTTTTTTGGTTCTCCTTTAGCAAGCTGTTGACTCACTTTCCAAGCTCTTCTATGGCCTGAGCCCATTTCATATTCGTTTCGGAGGTACTGGAGACAGAAGCCTTGACTTCCTCTGGCAGTATGCCTTGTTCTTCCTCATCCAAAAGGATGGAAGGAGACACTTGTTCACCAAGAAAGTAAACCTTCTATGGTCTTATTTTTTTTCCCCCTTTTGGGGGGCATTTTCCCAGCCAGTTACTTGATTTCTGAATCTTTTGTCAAGAGGAGGGTCCTATTCTTCTCCTCCCCTCAGTACCATACTCAGGGCTGAGATCCAGATCAGCTGCTCAATTCCCCCAGAGGCTTTAAGCTGAGCCACTCTGACAATGGACCCAGGCTGCTTCCTTGGCCACCATAGCCACCTACTGCCTGCTGCTCCTGCTGCTACCACTTCTGCCACCACCTGGGGCCAGTGCTGGGGGAACCCTGCTCCCCTCTCGCTCACTGACCTTTGAAGCCTTCTTTGTTGCTTATGGGTTGAGGGATCTGGGACCCTCCCTGCTGGGGACTCTGCCCCAGAGGCCCATTCAGGTCCTGTTCCTCCCTGTGCCATGCCACCAGGGCTGGGTTCAGCTCTGCTCATTATCTTATGGGATAGACCTTTCCTGTTGGCCTTCCAGGTTACCCCTGCTGGAAATCTCCTTCATTTTGTTGCTCTGTAGCCTCTGCTGCTCTAGAATTTGTTGAGAGTCATTTTTTACAGATATTTTGTGGGCTGTAGGGGAAGGAAGTGCTAGAGTATATGCATCTTTCTACTCTGCCATCTTGGCTCTACCCCCAAATTAAGCACTTTCTATGTGTCAAGCCCTGTGCCAAACACTGGGGACACAAACAGAAAAATCAAGACAATGCCCATTCTCAAGGAGCCCACACTCAATTTGAGGGAGACAACCCAAGGAAGAAAATTTAGGAGCAAGACAGATGGTAAGATTGGGAAGTCCTCAGGTTACAGTTAGGAGTCTGGAGGGCACAGACACAGGGCAGGTGGCAAGGACTGGAGAGCTCTGTGCCTCAGTAAACAGTGCAGAGGGGAAGACCTAGTGATATTTCACCTCAGAAAGAGAAAGAGAGTTGGTGGATGATGTCTCATTCAAGTGATGTGATCAATCACATATCTTGGATGGATTTCAGAAGGTTTGAGCCTGGAAGGGGAGTAGGGGAAGAACACCCGCATGGCAGCAGGTCATCCAGCTGCCCGGCTGGCCCAGATGACATACATCAAAGCTGAAAACTGAATTTAATTCATTGTCATTTTCCCCATCTCCATTCACCAGTGAAACTTAACAGGAATCAAAAAGTCACTATAAGTAGAAACATAATTTTCCTAGCATCTTGAAATAATTCTAGGCTGTGTGACTAAAAATAGACTTGTCCACTCTAAACAGACTCAATGGCACTTCCCTAAATCACAATTAACGAATAACTATCCCCAAACAGCTGATGCAGGAATTAAATGATCTAGAGCAAATTTCATACTAAAATGTTTAAAGATATGTCTGTGGGATGACTAATTTGCTATAAAGAGAGTTAAATGCTCAGCTGCTTAGAGATCTTTGTAGGCCCCAAATTCTGACTAAAAATATTAGGGGTAACCTTCTTGTATTGATTTACTATGAAGTCTCTTCATGATCAATTAGACCACATAGGTCCTTAAGTTTTCAGTTAGTCAATGAGCATTTATTAATCACTCACAGTGTGCCAAGCACTGTGCTAAGCTCTTGGAATACAGAAAAAGTCCAAAGACAGTCCTTAATGAAAAAAAAATCAGCATCTACCTAGAAATCTATATACCCTTCATTCAGTCTTCTTCTTAGGGCACAAGTCTGCTAGAATTCTAAATAATAATTTCAGTTAGTGCTACAATAAAGCAGAATTTCTCAGCTCAAACAAGGACCCTAAAGACTGCCTAGTTCAATTTGCTCACTTGATCTTTGTGGTAGAAAAGGTCTTTCAGTAAGTCAGACAGTTAACAAGCAAACAAACTAGGTTTGTTAAAGAACAAATGTAATGAAAGAGCAGATTAAAAATACCCCCAACATTCCAAAACATAGGTTGGTGGCTATGGAAGGAGAATGGTACATACACTATCACATGCCAACCTTATAGGTTTTGACTTAATCTTCTCTTTTGTTACAAGAAAGAGTTTATTGGGGTAGCATTTACTAGGGAATAGTGTAAAAAATAGAAAAGCATCGATAATAACTTTTCTTTTCTTTACAAAACAAAAACTAATTCAGATGTTTCCAACAGGGGACAGGATGGTATAGTAAGAAGGCTGGAATTCCAGGCTCTTGAACTTGGATCAGGAGTTGGAAAGACCCAAGGTTGTATTCAATGCATCTTCAGGGCAGCCCCAGTCACTGAAAGCAATCCTCTGACTGGCACCAAAGTGAAGTGGGAGTGGGAATGGGGGTAGGGTGAAAATGAATTCATCTTGGTGAGCTTCAACCTCTTCGATGTAGTCAGCATTGTCTTTTGTGCTTTTACCAAGGCTCTGCTGGACAGCCTACTCCCCTCTGAGATGGTACTTTGAAAGTCTCTTGACAAAGGCTCATAGCCCTGGAAGTTCAAGCACAAGTTGATTGAAGAACTCTCATAAGCATTGTGCTCTCCATCTCTGCCATCTGGTCCACATCCTTGTTATTGTCAAGTGGTGTCCAGATTACTTCTTCTCCTTTCTCAAGGAGTTGATACCAGGATTGGTCTTCCTCTCAACTTGGGGACTACAGTATCTACAATGATGCCTTCTCAAAAACCATGGTACTCTAAGTCACCACCAGCTTCCTCCACTTCCATGCCCAATATCCCCACTGTACCTCAGTTACTCACAGGGTTGGTCCCAACTTCATTTTCACCATCACCAAATAATGATGCCACCTGATTGATTTTGAACCCTGAAACTCCCTTCCTTGATCACGATTCCCTGTCCATCTCTATTTTTGCTTCCCTCCTCCTAAATGGATTCTTTACCTTCCTTGTGATCTGCATTTTTTTATATCTTTTCCACATTTTATATTTTATATCTTTCCACATTCTTGCCTCTAACTCCTAGTGCCTGGCACATAGTAAGCATTTTATAAATGTTTATTGACTGACTGTCTGACTACTGTTCTGGCCTCATTCTGTTCACTTCACAAGCATCAAAGTGGTTTAGTGGACAAAGAGCTGGACTCATTCGAGAAGACCTGAATTTGAATCCTGCCTCAGACACTTACTAGCTGTGTGACCCTGGGCAAATGATCGAATCTTTCTGGGCCTTAGTTTTCTTATGTGTAAGATGGGTATAATAGTAGCATGTACACTACTGGGTTATTATGAGGACCAAATGAAATAACATAAGTAAAGCACCTTGCAAATTTTATGACATTCTATAAATTTGAGCTAATATTGTTATTCACATTTAGACCTCAAAGTCAAGCCATTTAACTAGGCATTGTTATTCTCCTTCCCTGAACTCTGTTCGTAGCCTGCCAACCAAGAGGAGATCAGAGTTCTCTCCTGGCTATTCTTTTCTTGTGTGTGTATGTGTGCTCTCCTTTGGTGATCTCATCTGTTCCTCTGGGTTTACTTACTATCTCTGCATGAAAGTCTTCCAAATCAATAACTCCTACTCTAATCTCTTTCCTATATTGTCTGATAAACATAGGATCAGATTTAGGACTGCCAAGAACCTTAGGGACATCTATTCCAACTCTCTCACTTTACAGATGAGAAAGCTGAGGTACAGGAGGGTAAAGAAACTTGGCCAAGATCATACAGAAAATAAATGGCTGTGCTGGGATTTTAATCCAGTCCTCTGATCCCAAATCCAGCACACTTTCCACTGTACCATCTACCCAGATGTCATCTATGTATCTCAAACTCAACATATACAAAATGGAGCTCATTATCTACTTGTTATCTTGTGCCCTGTACCTGCCCCTTCTCCAGACTTCCTGATATCTGATGAGGGCACCACTACTCTATCAGGATCTCAAGTTGACAACTTCAGTTATCTTCAGGTATTTCTTCTACCTGATCATTCCATATGGAAGTCATTGCCAAACTCCATTGCTTCTAGTGCCATGACTTCTCTTCCATCTGTCTCTTTCTCTATCCACGCACCTACCACTCTATTCTAGACCCTCTCACTGGTTGGTAGGACATGATGCTTGTTAGTCCTCTGTTTTTGAAAAGAACCAGTGATTGTATCAGGTGATATCTTGACTTGTGCATGATTTGGATTAAATGAGACAGAGTTTTAGTAAAATTCTCAGCCTCTCTCTTTCTTCCAGACATGGAAGTCCAGTGGCTTTTATCACTATTCCCCTAGGCAACTGCAATAGTTCCCTGATTAATCTTCTTTCTTCCTGTCTCTCCCTCTCCAATATATGCTCCCCACAGCCATCAAAACACTTTTCCTAAAGCAAAGGTTTGTTCACATCACTCCTCTGCTCTACAACCTTCAATGACTCCCCACTATTTTTAGGATAAAATATTGTCATTTAAAAATTGTCATTTAAGACTCTTCACAGTCGAATTCCAGCCCATCTTTCACAGTTTATTTCCCATTATTCCCTTGAAACATTTTTTTTTTTTTGCCAAACTGGTTTGCTGGGTATTTGACAAAGGAGACAATCTATCTCTTGCATCTGCGCATTTGCATAAGCTCCCGGGGCCACACTTGCTGTGTGTCTTCCTCATTCCTGCCTCTTAGAAGCTTTACCTTTCATTCATTCCACCTCCTACAGGAAGTCTTTCCTGATCCCCCTAGTTGTGGATGCCTTCTCTCTCTCTTTAATTTCTTTGTCTTTGTTTATTACTTCATCTCTATAAAATGTTTCATCTTATCAATAAAATATAAGCTCTTTAAGGGCAGGAGACTTTTTGTTTTTGTCTTTGAAATCCCAGCACTTAGCCTAGTGCCTAGCATACAGTAGGCATTCAGCAAATGTTTTCTAAATTGATTTACATTTAGGATATTAGAAGGAAAAAAGGTAGGTGTGGGAAACATAATCAACCTAAGGAAGACCTAATCTATAGGGTGTGTGTGGGAGCTAAGAGCTAAATAAAGAACTCATTTTCATGTTTTTTTGACAAATAACTAGTTTCTAGTCAAAATAGCTGGCATTCCATTAAAAATTTCAAGAAAAGTTGTCTCTACCCCACACTCCCCCAATCCTACAAAACTTATATTTAAAGCCATTAATATCCTACCATTATTTGAGTAACCCTCTCTCTCATTCCTTTAGGCAAATTAGCATGTCTCCATCAAAGCACATTCTTAATTCATAAGCAGATAATACTTCAGGTTGGCAAGTTTCATAGCTATGTACAATGTTGGCAGATATTTTTTATCCAGCACACCAGCAATGGATCCATGGCCAAATCCCCTGGTAAGTCCATCTCTACAATCCCTGTTTTCATCTCTTGTAGGTTCTCCAGAATTCTATTTTGTGTAGGTTGTATTTAGCAAGCCAGTGCTTAAAGTCCATCAGTATGTGTTAGAATAAAGGATGGAAAATTTAATAATGATCATTTTGCTTTGGTATTTATCCTAAGATATATTTTCCTGATACTAACATGGAAATGTCTAGTGGAGGTGACCCTCAATCAGTTAACTAATCCTGAACCAACAGAGGGTGACAACTTGACAACTGTAGTTTGTATTGACTTTGTTTGGGAGGTTAATCCAATGACTTCTCTTCTTGGTTAATGCATGAAATATATGAATTGTGGATAAAGTTAGTACTTTAGAACAGTGAGATGTCATTGGGATGGTGCAGTTGAGTTTATCAAATGTTTTTGTTTTTCTGCTGATAGACATCTGGTGATTGTTTTCCTTGGCTTTCAGGGACATTTAGGTTTTTAGAGTACCAGTTGATAAGCTGCTTTTTTGTTGAGTACAGATTAACTTGTCTTGGGCTTGAAAATCCTTGGGAAATCCTTCAGGTAACCTTGACTTAGATACACCCTCCATGCCTGCTGCAATGACCCCCATAGGAACACTGAAGTAGCAAGTTAATTTGAAGAAAACAGGTAGAAAAAAGCTAACAAAACAAAAAACAATGAGAAGACTACTATTGCATGAACCATGTATTTATTTTGTTCTTATCCTCTTGGGTAGTGTTTGACCTCTACATAATTCAGCTCCCCATCCTGGTGATTTAAGTGGCTGTGCTAAGAGTTAACCTGTTTTGTGAAATACCTAACAACCACAGGAAGAGATCAAAATTGTGGAAAGTAGAAATGGGGCAATGATCTGCTCTCTAATTTGTCTTCACTTTGTCAGCCAAAGGAGTAGGTTTTCCCATGTGGCTCCCTTCAGATTGTCTGTCATTTTTCAGCAGGGAAAGTTCCATCAACAGATAGCAGCTTTCCCCATCAGATGAGAATTTGCCACTTTAAAATTTCAGCAGGCAACTGGCATTTTATTATTTACGTATTTCATGTCATTATGCTGGATAATATAACAAATGATGCAATCAGCGCCACAGAAAATTTAAAGTGGTGTACACCTGTTCTCACCTGGGAAGACAGCAATAGCTCATACACGATTTCCCCAGCTGAAAACCAGCAGTGTATAAAACTATAGCTCAAAAGGTCTATTTTCCCAAACTGAAAAACAGGGCCAGTCCACAACAGTCCAAAGGACTCCTTCAACCTTATTGATGCACTTCAGATTTGGGTTCACGGAAATTCACCCTGTAATTTTTATTTAAAACCCTGAATTCTTTTAATAGGAAAATCATTTCTTTAAGCTGCCATTTCATGTGCCACACTAAAACCATATGTGAGCCACAACCACTTTTCTGCTCCTATGGTTAACTAACGATCGTTATTCCCATAGGTACACCCATTTGTGCTGAAATAATCGATAGTGCTGTCGCTGCCTAGACAGAAAATTATACGAAAGGGAACTATGATTGCTTTTTCTGCATTAGTGAACCAGGAAAATGCATTTGCCAAAAGGAGATGATCGTGGGTCAAGCAAAAAATCTCTTCATTTTTTAACATCGTTGAGGACTTTGGAAATCATTCATGGAAAAGCAAGCTTTGAAATGATAGTTTGTCAGGTGCTAAACTTTGAGGGATAGAATTGGTCCTTATTTTTTAATCCTTGGTCTCCACAAAGCATTCAAACCTATAAGGTGGGGTGATAGGGAGATGGAAGATGAGGAAAAGAACCTTTGAGAGGGCCATTGAATAAACTCATGGGAATGATTTGCTTCTTTTGCTCATAGGTTCAATTAATTAATTATACCTTTGATGACCATCTTTGGAAGGTGGTGAGAGAAAAATAGAGTTTAAATAAGACATGGTCCCTGACCTAATGGGGCTAATAGTATGCTAGGGAGTTATAACATAAACAAATGTTTCAGTGCTTTAAAGGCTTATGAAATGGTTTCATTAATGTGGACCCTTGTTGTTTGTCCTTCATACATGAGGAGGACCATTGACATCATGAGACTGGGGTCAATGTACAGTGTGTTTGACTGTGGCTGATCAGTCTAATATGAGCTTGGAAGACTCTACCACAGGTTAGGTACTGATAATCTGAACATTTGGGATGGAGCAGTCTTTAGATTTGGGCATCCCATGTTTCCTTTGTGCTACTGTGATTGTGCTTTACTCATAAAACACATGCTGGGCACTATGGTTAGTGATAACCACAATAATTTAAACTTATGTCATAGCTATTTGATAATAATTAGTATACATTTTACTTTAAGGTTTGCAAATACATCACAAATAATATCAAATTATCCTCATTTAACCAATGAGGAAACTGAGGCTGAGAAGGTATGTGACCTGCTTGAGCTACATAGCTAGCAAATGTCCAACGCAGGATTTGAACTCAGATTTTCTTAACTCAAAGTCCAACAATCTATCCAGCCAACTGGCCAGCCAACTGCCTACACTTTAAAGTTTATAAAGGTTCTTACACTCATTATACTATTTGATCTTCAGATCTACCCAATGAGGAAGGTTTTACTGATATTATTACTTCAGGGGATCTCATCAATATATGCATTCCTTCCAGTGTTGCAGATTGCAATCCATTCAGATTGAAATTTATTGAACAAGGGGAGCAGAGATGATGTGATCAGAACTGTGTTTTAAGAAAATCAGTTTGACAGTTAAGTGGAGGTTGAATTGGAGAGGAGAGACACTTGTGCAAGAAAACCATCCAATGGGCCACTGCAATAGTCCAGGCATGAGCTAATGCTTCATCTAGAAGCAGAGTCAAAGGAGAGAAGGGATGTATACAGAGATAATTCAAAGGTAGAATCATCAGGACTGATGTAGTAGGAGCTCAATAAATGCTTCCTGGATGGCATGATTTCTCAAGCTCTCCTCCAGTCTGGTGGCTAAAGTTTCCTGGGGAATGAAAGTAAGAGTGATGGAAAATCTAGTCTCAGCTCATCCTCCTATTTCACATCTTTGAAGATACATGTAGCATCCTAAGTCTTCTGAAGAAGGTGAGGTCCTATTCTTGAATATTGATATTTGAATGCTCTGTCAGTCCTGATGATTCTACTTTTGAATTATTCTTTGCAAGTGAATTGGATTAAAATGAGGAAGGACTTCCTCACCAGTCTCACTTTCTCCTCCAGAACCATGTGAGTCCAGTGGTAAGAGATAAATCAAGATGACAGAAGATAGCCTCAGAGGCAGTGGGAGACCTTGGCCTTTTTAGGCTAAGGTTTTTCCCAAGTCTCAGGATGACTGAGGCAATGCCCATTTGGTGATTAAGGATAGGTAAGAAATAAGGCAAAGAATGACCTCTTTTACCTAGTTAAAAAAATCAGTCTGGGAGAAGAAGACCCTTGGGGTTTCTGGCTGGCCAAAAGTGGGGAACCTCAAATTTTCCCTCTCAGAACTAGATAAATCTAACAAAAATGTACAAGAAAGAAGTTAAGGAGGTGAATAAAATTCTAGAAAGTTTAGATATAATAGATCTCTGGGGAAAATTGAATGGATATAGGAAAGAATAGATCTTTTTCTCAGCAGCACATGGCACCTACATAAAAATTGACCATGTATTAGGACATAAAAGCATTACAACAATTACAGAAAAACAGAAATAATAAATGCACCCTTTCATATCATATTGCAAAAAATATTACATTCAATAATGGACAATGAAAAGAAAAATTAAAAAATAAGTGGAATTTTCATAATCTAATCCTAACAAAACAAGTGAGTCAAAGAACAAATCATAGAAACAATTGACAATTTCATTAAAGAAAATGACAACAATGAGACAACACACCAAAATGCAGCCAAAGTGGTACTTAGAGGGAAATTTGTATCTCTAATTGCTTATATCAATAAAATATAGGAAAAAAGCAGATCAATGAATTGGGTATACAACTAAAAAAACTAGAAAAAGAACAATTTGAAAATCCCCAATTAAATACCAAGTTGGAAATCCTAAAAATCAAAGGAGAGATAAATAAAATTGAAATTAAGGAGACCTTTGAACTAATAAAAAAAGATAGATGCTGGTTTTGTGAAACAACAACAACAACAATAAAATAAGCCATTGATTAATTTGATTTAAAAAAAGGAAAGAAGAAAACCAAATTATTAGTATCAAAGATGAAAGAGATGAATTCACCACCAAAGAAGAGAAAATTAGGACAATTGTTAAGAGCTATTTAGCCCAAGTATCTGCCAGTAAATTTCACAGTAAAAATGAAATGAATGAATATCTACAATAATATAAATTACTCAGATTAACAGAAGAAGAAATAAAATACTTAAATAACCCAATCTTAGAAAAAGAAACTGAACAAGCCATCAATGAACTCCCTAAGAAAAAAAATTACCAGGACCAGATGGATTAACAAGCAAATTCTACCAAACAAAAAAGAACAATTAACCCCAGTACTATATAAATTATTTGGAAAAAATATGCAAAGAAGAAGTTCCACCAAATTCCTTTTGTGACACAAATATGATATGGATTCTCAAATCAGGAAAGCCAAAACATAAAAAGCAAATTATAGATCAGATTCCTAATGAATATTGACACAAAAAATTTTAAATATAATACAAGCAAAGAGATTATAACAATATATCACAAGCATCATACATGAGAATGAGATGGGATTTATACCAGGAATGCAGGGCTGGTTCAATATTAGGAAAACTATCAGCATAATTGTCCATATTAATAACAAAACCAACATAAATCATATAATTATCTCAAGAGATGCAGAAAAAGCTTTTGACAAAATACAGCACACACTCCTATTAAAAACATGAGAGAGCATAGGCATAAATGAAGCTTACCTCAAAATGATAAGAAATATTTATCATCAGGAAGCATAATCTGTAATGGGGATAAACTATAAGCCTTCTCAATACAATCAGGAGTGAATCAAGGTTTCCAATGATCGTCTCTGTTATTAAATACTGTACTACAAATATTAGCTATAGCAATAAGAGAAGAAAAAGAAATTAAAGGAATTAGAATAGGCAACAAGAAAACAAAACTATCACTCTTTGCAGATGATTTG
Organism: Notamacropus eugenii; assembly: GCF_028372415.1. Classification (NCBI taxonomy): domain Eukaryota; kingdom Metazoa; phylum Chordata; class Mammalia; order Diprotodontia; family Macropodidae; genus Notamacropus; species Notamacropus eugenii. The sequence continues at coordinate 35,810,517 of NC_092874.1, read as the reverse complement.
ATCTTATACTTAGAAAATCCTAGGGAATAGACTAAAAAACTACGTGAAATTATTAATAATTTTATCAAAGTTGAAGGATACAAAATAAATACACATAAATAAGTAGTATACTAACAAAGGTCAGCAGCAAGAGATAGAGAAATTCCATTTAAAATAACTGTAGGCTACATAAAATATTTGGGAGTCTACCTGCCAAGACAAACCCAGAAATTAGATGAACATAACTATAAAACACTTTTCACACAAATAAAATCATATCTAAACAACTGGAAAAATATTAATTGCTCATGGGCAGGCCAAGTCAATACAATAAAAATGACAATTTTACCTAAGTTAATGTATTTATTCAGTGCTAAACCAATCAAACTGTCAAAATTATTTTATAGAGCTAGAAAACATAGTAACAAAATTCATCCAGAAAAATAAAAGCTCGAGGATATAAAGAAAACCAATGAAAAAAAAATGTGAAAAAAGATTTTCTAGTCATACCAGACCTCAAACTGTATTATAAAGCAGTAATTATCAAATAAATTTGGTACTGGCTAAGAAATAGAATGGTGGATCAATGGAATAGATTAGGTACATATTACATTATAGTAAATTACCATGGTAATCAAGTATATGGTAAACCCAAAGATCTAAGGTTTGAAATAAAAACTCATTATTTGACAAAAACTGTGGGGAAAACTGGAAAGCAGCATACCAAGATAAGGCCAAAATGGGCACAGCATTTACACATAAAAGGTGATATCATGAACAGATTAAAAGAACATGAAATAGTTTGTCTGTCATATTTATGGATAAAGTAAGAATTTAGGACCAAAGATGATACATAGGTTGTTATAAAATGTAAAATAAATCATTTTATTACACTCATTTAAAAAAGTTTTTGTACGATCAAAACCAATGCGACCAAAATTATAAGGAAAGCAGAAAACTGGGGGGAAAATTTTGTAACAAGTAACTCTGCTAATGGCCTCATTTTTCAAATATATAAAGAACTGAATCAAATTTATAAAAGTACAAGTCACTTCCCAGTTGATAAATAGTCAAAGGATATGAGCAGGCAGTTTTCAGACAAAGGAATCAAAGCTATCTATAGTCATACAAAAAAAAAAAACATGCTCTAAATCACTATTGATCAGGGAAATACAAATTAAAACAGCTCTGAGGTACTACCTCACACCTATCAGAGTGGCTAATATGACCAAAAAAAGGGATGGTGGTGGTGACAAGAGAAAATTGGGTCACTAATGCACTGTTGGTAGCATTGCAAACTGATTCAGCCATTCTGGAGAGCAATTTAGAACTATGCCCAAAGGGCTTTAAAAGAACTGTGCATACCCTTTGATCCAGCAATACCACTGTTATATTTATATCACAAAGACATCCCAAAAAAAGAGAAAAGGACCTATTTGTACAAAAATGTTTATTGCAGCTCTTTTTGTGGTTGTTAAGAACTGGAAATCAAAGGAATGCCCATCAATTAGGGAATGGCTAAATAAATTATGGTGTGTGATTTTAATGGATTATTATTGTGCTATAAGAAATGACAAGTAGAATGATTTCAGAAAAATTAGGAAAGACTTACATGAACTGATATGTAGTGAAGTGAAAAGAACCAGAACATTGTGCACAGTAACAGCAATATTATCCAGTGAAGAATTATGAATGACTTAGCTATTCTCAGCAATGCAATGATCTCAAATAATCCCAAAGTACTTATGATAAAGCATACAATGCACCTCCAGATATTGATTGAATACAGACCAAAGCATGCTATTTTTCACTTTCTTTTTTTCCTTTTATTTGAGTCTTCTTACACAAAATGATTATGGAAACATTTTAACATAATTACTCATGTATAACCCGTATCTGATTGCTTATCATCTCAGGAATGAGTTGGGGGGAGGTGAGAGAAGGAGGGCTAGAATTTGGAACTCAAAACTTTAAATAAAAATGTTTTAAAATTGGGAAAAAATCCAGGAGATTTCATTCCTACCCCCTCTTATCCCCAATTCTAAATAAACAAGCAAACCTATAAAATTCTTTTTTTCATTAATCAATTAATTTGTTTGCAGTTTTCTACAATCACTTCCATAAATCTTAGATTTTCTCCCATCCCTCCTTCTTCCTTTCCCCCTTTCTGCCCCCTCCCTCCCAAGATGGCATGTAATCTTATATGGGTTCTACACATACATTCTTACTAAATACATTTTCACCTTAGTCATGTTGCATGGAAGAATTAAAATGAATGGGAGAAATCATGAGAAAAACCAAACCAAAACAGAACAAAACACAAGAGAAAATAGTCTGCTTCATTCTGCAATCCAACTCCATGGTTCTTTCTCTGGATGTTAATGGCATTTTGCCTCAAGGATCCATTGAGAATTTTTTAGATCCTTGCATTGCTGTGAAGGATTAAAGTCTATCAGAAAAATTCCTCACACAATGTGGTTGTTGCTGTGTACAAAGTTCTCCTGGTTCTTCTTCTTTCACTCAGCATCAGTTCATATAGTCCTTCCTGGCCTCTCTGAAGTCTTCCTGTTCATCATTTCTTATAGCACAATTGTATTCCATTACGTTCATATGCCACAACTTGTTCAGCCATTCCCCAATTGAGGGGCATCCCCTTGATTTCCAGTTCTTGTCCACCACAAAGAGAACTGTTTTAAATACTTTTGTACATGTGGGACCCTTCTCCATTATTATGGTCTCTTTGGGATAGAATCCTAGAAGCTATATTGCTGGGTCAAAGGGTATGTACATTTTTGTAGCCCTTTGGGCATAGTTCCAAATTGCTCTTCAGAATGGTTGGATCAGCTCACAGTTCCACCAACAGTGAATTAGTATTCTAACTCTCCCACATCTTCTCCAACATTTATCATTTTCCTGTTTTGTCATGTTAGCCAATCTGATAGGTGTGATGTGGTATCTCAGAGTTGTTTTGATTTGCATCTCTCTAATCAATAGTGATTTAGAGCATTTTTTTAATATGACTATAGAAAGCTTTAATTTCTTTCTCTGAAAACTGCCTGTTCATATCTTTTGACCATTTATCAATTGTGGAATGACTTGTATTCTTATACATTTGACCCAGTTCTCTATATATTTTAGAAATGAGGCCTTTATTCCAGACACTAGTTGCAAAAATTCTTTCCCAGTTTTATGCTTTCCTCCTAATCTTGATTGCATTGGTTTGTTTGTGCAAAACCTTTTCAATTTAATATAATTAAGATTATTCATTTTGCACTTCATAATGTTCTCTATCTCTTGTTTGGTCAAAAATTTCTCCATTCTCCATAAATCTGACAAATGCAGTACTCCTTGCTCCCCTAATTTGTTTATAGTATCAATCTTTATACCAAAATCATGTGTCCATTTGGACTTTATTCTTGTGTATGTCAGGCATTGGTCTATGTCCAGTTTCTGCCACACTGCTATCCAGTTTTGCTAGCACTTTTTTTGTCAAACAATTAGTTCTTATCCCAGAAGCTGGGGTCCTTGGGTTTATCAAACAGTAGATTGCTATATACATTGACTACTGTGTCTTGAGTACCTAACCTGTTCCACTTGTCTACCCCTCTGTTTCTTAGCCAGTGCCAAGTGGTTTTGATGATTGCTGCTGTATAATACAATTTGAGATCTGTTTGGGCTATGTCACCTTCCCTAGCATTTCTTTTCATTAATTCCCTTGATATTCTGGACCTTTTGTTCTTCCAAACGAATTCTGATATTATTTTTTCTAGCTCTAGAAAATAGTTTTCTGGTGGTTTGATTGGTATGGCGCTGAATAAACAAATTAGTTTAGGTAGAATTGTCATTTTTATCATATTAGCTCAGTCTACCTACAAGGAACTTATGTTTCTCCACTTACTTAGATTTGACTTTATTTGTGCAAAAAGTGTTTTGTAATTGTGTTCATATAGTCCCTGAGTTTGTTTTGGCAGGTAGACTCTGAAGTGAGGTTATTTAAGTATTCACCTTCCTCTTCTGTTAATTTGGGCAATTTATATATTTTTTAAATATTCATCTATTTCACTTAGATTGTCAAATTTATGGGCATAGTAATTGGGTAAAGTAATTTCTAAGTATTGTTTTACTTTCCTCCTCAAATCTGTAGAATTCTTAAAAAATAAAAGAACACAGTCTTGATACTCCCCTCCCCCACCCCAGAAGGCTCCAAGACCACCCACAGGGCAGGGTCACAGGAAGGGGAGGAGGCAGAAACTCTCATAGAGGCTTCTGGTAGTGTAGGAGATAGAACACTGGGCTTGGGGTAAAGAAGATCTGAGTTCATATTATTTGATGAAGAATTGTGAATGACTTAGCTTTTCTCAGCAATACAATGATCTCAAATGGACTTATGATGAATCATACCATCCACCTCCAGAGAAAGAACTGTGTGATAATAGTTGCATGACTCTAGATAAGTCAGTTAACTGTAAAACAGGGGAAATAACAGCACCTACCTCTACTTCAAAGGTTCTTGTGAGAATCATAGGAGAAAATATTTGCAAATAAAACAAAACAAAAAGGTTGAACATAGTAGATGCTATTTAAATGCTTATTTCTTTCTTCTTTGGGTTCTCTATAGTGTGAGGTAGAAGCAGACTCTAGGAAAGAGAGAGAAAACAAGAAGAGGGGGAATGGGCCAGTAAGCACTGGGTGGGTCGGGGGCAGTGAAGCCTGGGTTAGGAAGTGAAAGTGGAAAGTGGGGCTCAAGACCTAGCCAAGGAAGGCCAGTAGTAAGAGCTGGTGAGTGAGCACAAACTGGGTGGAAGAGGGAGAGCAGACTCGAGGACAGATCATAGAAGGCAAGGCTTCAATGAAAGACTATTGGTGTGGGGTCTGCTTTTGCTCTGAGGTATTGGAAGTGCGATCCCTGTCCCTTGGGTCACATTTCTGGGCTTCTTTCTGAAGGTCCTAGAGTTGGAGTAGAGAGAGCAGTAGTGAGTGTTGAGAGCTGAAGTTTGCTCAGAGGATCTGGGATCATATTCCTCCACTTGCCCTATCCTAGAGATCTTTTCTGCAGACAGAATTGGGACCTCTGCACTTTGTAGTTAACACCATTTTAAACTTTCTTCTGTGACTCTAAACTAATACATCTGTGACCTCTGGAAATGCAGAACCCAATCCATCCATGCCTAACCATCCTCTATACAAAGTTTATTTAGGAGTCAACCAGATTGAATCAAATTGTGGTTTCTAGTGAGACAAGCTAGAGGAAAGAACACTGTATGTTGAGTCAGAGAAGTGGGCACAGTGGCACACTGGACAATGGTTCAGATTCCAACTTCTATCACTCAGTGCCTATGTGAACTTGAGCAAGACACTTACCTTTGCCCTGGACCTCAGTTTTTTTGTCTGAAAAATGGAGGGATTGGACTATACAGCCTCTAACTTTCCTTTCTGTTCAAGAGTAAAGTCATTCAATGAAGTACCTTATTCCTTTGATATTCAATTTACAAATAAACACTATGGGATTAGATCTGTAAGGCTGAACCTCTTCCTTTTAGGTCAAAGCACACTTGCATTCTTTTTCTAAGAAAAGCAAGACTATGTCAGTCTTTCATAATCTTTGTAAAGGACTTAGCACAGTGTCTGACACAGTAGATGATATACAAGTGCTTATTATTCCCTTCCGCTTTCCCTTTCAGAGCAAAAACTGATTTAAAACAATTTTTTGACTTTGTATTCCTGTCCAACCCTAGAGTGATTTGCCATTTTCTTCTCCAGCTCATTTTACAAGTGAGGAACTGAGGCAAATAAGGTGAAATGATTTGCCCAGAGTTAGTAGATGTCTGATGCTGGTTTTTAATTTAGGTCTCCTGACTCCAGGCCAGGTCATCTAACTGCCCTTGCTTTGCACATGGTAGGTGCTTAATTATGATTAAGTGAACTGAATTAGAAGAAAAAAAATGAAACATTCCCTGGCTGATCTTCCTTGCTATAGACAATCTTCTCTAGTTCCAGGAACATGTTTCTCTTTCTCCCGTAAAGCCAGAACATGTGCATATATTTATGCGTATTATTGCCATTGTTTAATCATTCAGTCATGTTTGGCTCTTCATAACCTATGGATCTGATGTTGGGAAAGATTGGAGGCAAAAGGAGTAGGGAGCAGCAGAGGATAAGGTGGATAAATAGTGTCATGGACACAATGAACATGAGCTTTGACAGACTTTGATAGACAGTGGAGGATAGAAGGACTTGACATATTGTAGTCCATGGGTCATGAAGAGTCTCACAGGGCTGAATGACTGACCTTGCAACCTTAATTCTGGCTTTTGATTCATCCAGCTTTGCATTTTATATGATGTGCTCTGCATGCAAGTTAAATATATAAGGTGACAATATACAGCCTTGTCATACTCCTTTCCCAATCTTAAACTAATCAGTTGCTCCACGTTTGGGTCTAACTCTTGCTACTTGATCCTTGTATAGATTCCTCAGGAGACAAGTAAGATGATCTGATATTCCCATGTCTTTGAGAACTTGTCACATTTTGTTGTGATCCACACAGTCAAAGTCTTTAATTCAGCCAATGAAAGAGAAGTAGACATTTTTCTGGAACTCCTTTGCTTTCTCTATGATTTAGCAAATGCTGGCAATTTGGTCTCTAGTTCTTCTTCCTCTTTGAAAATCAGCTTGTTCTGGTAATTCTTGGTTCACATATTGCTGACTTGCAGAATCTTAAACATAACCTTGCTGATATGTGAAATGAACACAATTGTTCGGTAATTTGAATATTCATTGCCCTTCTTTAGGATTGGGTCATTAACTGATCTTTTCCAATCCTGGTGCCATGATTAAATTTTCCAAATTTTCTGGCAGATTAAGTATAACACTGTATTACATATATATGCATATATACATATATATGAACACATTTACAGGTGTATATATGATTTTATACATACGTGTACATGCACATATGTGTGTTTATATAGATGTATGCACACACATATATCTCATTATTACCTGTAGCAATTAATACCTTTATACATCATTTAAGACACATAGCTATAAATTGATTTTAACAAGGGGAGTACATTATCATTGTTAAGCTTAAGTATAAGCAAGGTTTATAACAGCCCCATAGCAAAATTTAATGAAAAGAGCTGTGAGAGTGAGGTGAGTCAGGGATGAAGAGAAAGATACATGACGGAATTTTAGCTGACTGACTTGCTTCATGATAGAAAGAAAAATAGTTGTTTCCCAGGATTAGGTGATCAATTTTTCAGCCACGGAGAATACAGGAGAAAAGTGCACAGGTTTATCATTCTCTCTAACATGCAGTGAGTTTGCAGAAGATTTATAGGTTCTTGTGAATTAGGATGAATAACCTTGCTCCCTGTAGTATGTTAATTGCAAAACTTGAGTGTAGCCTGAGGCAGTCTCTAGACAGCATTGGACCACTCATGGAACCCCCAAAGTCTTAATGAATACTGTTCTTTTTCATCAGCATGGAAATAAATTAAAAGGTTTGTGTACTTTTCTCACTGATCTCCTCTACCCCTTCCTAATTGCACACATATCCTTAAGAAATAAATCTGAATAATAGGAGAAAATCTCTCCCTCTTATTTATTTAGTAAGTGATCCTTGTATAAAGCTGTCACTTCAATGATATTGCCTAAAATAAATTACTTTCACTTTTCTCAAAAGAATCAAGTAACGGCACTGTGCATGTAGGTTGATGTGTCTATCAGCTAAAACAAATGGCTCTTTACTTAGTGTCTCATGATCTACACATGGCACTTGGGGTAGGAGGGGAAGAGTATCTTGAATACCATTCAGGTGCTCTTCAGGAGTCAAAATAAAGAAGTGTATGCCCACAACCACAGGTTCATGTCCACCTGCCCTGCCATGCACTACCTAGCATCAGAGGGAAGTCTAGCATGAGTTTCAAATTTCTTGTACCTTTCCTGACTTTGAAGAGATGACTGACACTCATACATGAGTCAAGTCATTATTCTTATCTCTGTAGGGCAGGGGTCCTCTCATTTTATTTTGTATCATGGACCCCTTCGATGCAATTGGATGAAGCCTATGAACCCTTTTTCAGAAAAAAAGTTTTCAAATGCATGAAATAAAATACCTAGGATTACAAAGGAAGCAAATTATATTAAAATATTTATCAAAATGTAAAAAAAAAGGGTCACAGATGTCAGGTTAAGAACCCCCTAGGGTTTGGTATGGATTAACCAATCATATCAATGGTTTATTGGCCTCATCTTCCTTTGTACAGTTCCTGCTGTTTTTCTATTAAAGTTTTTATACAGAAATGTTTTCATTTAGTTTTTTAAAGCAGAATAATGGAAGCCAGGTGGTACAATGGATAGACCTCTGAACCTGGAGCCAAAAAGACTTGAATTCAAATCCAACCTCACAAACTTACTAGCTGTGTGACCCTGGGCAAGTCATTTGACCTCTACCTCAGTTTCCTTATCCATAAAATGAGAATAATAATAGCACTTGCCTCATAAGTTTGTCGGGAGGACCAAATGAGATATGTATAGAACATTGCACGCTTAAAGATATTATTATTTTTAATAATTAGTAGAAATGAATCAAAGGAAGTTATCATCAATGAAATGAATACCCACATTCCCCAGCCAGAATGATTCTCTTTCATTCTTTGCCTTGAACTCTCCTACTGGTAGCAAGACCCCAAGTCTCAGAAATTTACTTACCCTGTGGTATTCCAGCAGGGAGTCCACAGCAGGGAGCAAACTCCCTGTGGTAGATCAGATGAGTGATCTGATCTAACTCTAACCCTCTCCAGATGCTAGATTTCTCTCTGACAAAAAAACATATAAACTTTGGGCACTCTAGGCTCCTCTCCAAAGAGCAAGGAAGCTTGAATAATTAGGGTAGCACTAGATGGATTATTGGTCCAAATTCCTCCTACTTCATACCAATTGTTTCTTTCTCTTGGTTCCCTTAGCCCTAGAATGGGATCCCACTGTGAAAGGTAACCATAGCCCACTATCCCATTTCCTTCAGATGATATCATGATGGGGTAAATCAAAGACAGGCCTGATCACCATATTCTTCCTTTCCTCTCCCTTCACTACCAATCTATTTGAAGATTCAGAGTGCCAGCAACATCTCCTCTACTTACACTCGCCTTGATGGGATGGTTCCTACCAGCTAGTTACATCAGGTTGACTAGGAAAAGGCCTTAAATCTCTTTCAGCTTCCAGGTGGTACTTGATGTTGGGAGGATGGAGAAATAAAGAGTATTGATGAGCCACAGAATTTAGATGTGGAAAGAATCCAAAGGATCATCTAATCTAGTGGCATTAAAGGTCCAATAGAGACAGAGTCCCCTAACCATACATGAAGATCCCATGGACCATAGTTGGCTTAGTTTTAAAATATAACATTATATGTTATTCTATTTTTATTTGTTTTGTTAAATATTTCACAGTTATATTGTAATCTATCTCAGGTCAAATTCCAGAGTGTTGTTGGCCACATGAACTTCAGGCCATGAGTTTGACCCTTCTTATCTAGATGAGAAAACTGAGTTCTACAGAGTCACTTGTCCAAGGTCATAAAGGGAGCAAGTGAAGGGGCCAGGCTAAGTCTGAATTTTCATCTATAAGCAACAGGGAGCCATTAAAGGTTCTTAAAAAGAGAAGTAAAATGATCAGAATGTAAGACAGCTAGGTGACTCAATGAATAGGGCCCTTCACTTAAGAGTCATAACATCCAGATTTCAAATCCTACCTCAGACATCAATTAGCTTAATTAATCCCTCTCTGCTTTACTTTCTTCATCTGTAAAACAATGGGGTTGAACCTCACATATATGGTCACTTCTAGGTCTAAATCTATAAGCTATAAAGTCTCTGTCCTTTGTGTTAGTCTTATTCTGGGTCTGGAGGAATTGGAATATTATCATACCCATCTCTCTCTCTCTCTCTCTCTCTCTCTCTCTCTCTCTCTCTCTCTCTCTCTCTCTCTCTCTCTCTCTCTCTCTCTCTTTCTCTCCCCCCACACCTGTCTATTTACTTAGCTCTATCTATCTATACACACGCACACATATATGTACACTTATATGTATGCATGTATACATATATATATGCATACACATATATCATCAGTGCTAGGTTTTGAACCCACTTTCTCTGACTCTAGAGTTAGCCCTCTTGACCATGTCACACAGAAGAGTTTTATACTGATTAGAAAGGAGATATGGCATCTTTTACAAATGCGAATGCTTCTTCCTACAGGAAGCCTCTTCTGATCCCTCCATGGCAAGAAGAAACAGAGATTGGTAGAATTCTTCCAGTGTCAGGGCCTGTTGTCATGGATTCATTGGTCAGTCTAGCTATTTCTGCCTAGGTGCTCCTTCTTGCCTCAGAGGCAGGAGCCCGCCATAATAAGCTTGCTTCTTCTGTGGTACAGAGAACGAATGCTTCATTCTCTCCAGCTTCACCAGTCTTAAAAAATGAATGACCATCATGTAAACTTGAAGTCAGAACAAAATCTGATTTTTCAAATTGTCATGTCTTCTTCATCAAACATTATGCACTACAATAACTAATTAACAACGTAAGAAAGAAAGAGTAGGGGAAGGATGAGAGTTAGAGATGGAATTAATGGAAGTAATCTTTGGAATAATTTGTATTTATGAAATTATAAAAGACATATGAAAGCTATATGGAATGAGAAGAAACTTTTGTACGAGGAAAAAGATTGGACTAGGTGGCTCCTCTGGGCCCTTTCAATATTAAGATTCTATGATTCTACTATAATATTATGTAATGGGCATGGATCTGGGATCAGTGTTGCTCTGTGTGTGTAGAGCCGGGACTGAAGTCTCTGGGATAGTAATTCTAATGACCCTCAAGGACGATTGTAGAAAAATTACACTACTTACTCACTGACATGTTCATAACATATTGTTCTTTTTTATTGAAAAAAATCAGAACATAAATAATTTTAGATGAAGTAGTCAAATTGATGGTGATGAATGGATTTGATAATTCCTCATGGAATAATAATTCATGAGCCTGTAATGTTCTAAGGTTTACAAAACACTTTCCTCACAACAACCCTGAAAGTTGGTAACAAGTATTATTGACCCTATTTTGCTGATGAAGATCAATTTTGAAACACTGCATATTTTCTGTGTTCAGAATTTCATGATTTATTTTTGTTTAGGAAATTTTGCAATGATATTTGGTCAAAAATATTACCTTTCTGACTCAATCATGGCTCATGCTATCCTTAATGGTCTGTCATTGAGAGAATAATATGGGGAACCCAAGATTTAGTCTTTTAGGCTAGAGTTTAAACTGACACAGCTCTAAATCTGAGAGGAGGAGAGGAAAGAAAGGAAAATGGAATTTTCCTAAATATCATAACAAAATGTCATACTGAATGGAACCTAAAGACATTTGCGTTTTGAACTGAGTGAATAAGAGAAAAAAACCACCTCTTATGAGGAATGATGTCATCAAATCAGTAAGCATTTATTTAACATCTGCTGTTTGCTAGGAACTGTGCAAAGGTTTGGGGATACCACGAAAGGCAAAACAGTTTTGCCCTCAAGGAACTTAAAGTCTAATGGGAGAGATAACACGTGAACAACTTTGCCCAAACAAGCTATATTCAGGATAAACTGAAAATGACAGACAAAAGGAAAAAGCTAAAATTAAAGAGGAATGGGAAAGGCTACTTGTGGAAAGTGGGGCTTTTGTGGATATAAAAACGTCAGAGAGGACAGGAAATGGAGATGAGGAGGGAGAAAATTGCAGTCACTAAAGACAGCTAGTGAAAGTACTTGGAGTTAGGAGATGGAGAGCTTAGTTCAAGGAACAGCAAGGAAGTAAGTGTCACTGGATCACAGAGTATGTGGGGATGACTAAGGCATAAGAAGACTGGAATGGTGGGAAGAGATCAGGATATGAAAGGCTTTACAAACCAAACAGAGGATTTTATGTTTTGTCCTGCAGGTAATAGGGAGCCACCAGAGTTTATTGAATAGGGGAGTGACATGGGCAGACCAGTGCTTTAGGAAAATCTTTTTGACAGCTGAGCTAAGGATGGACTGGAGTGAGGGAAGACTTGAGGCAGGGAGAATTAATCTTTCCAACCTGTGGCAAGCCATGCTTTTTGAAAGCATAGAAACTTTGCTTTCTGTATATATTGTCCAGATTATTTTACCTAAGCTTCTACACTTAACTGATTCTCATGTTCATTAATTTTCTGCTACTGGAAAGTGTTTGGGGGTATAAATGATGATGCTGGCTGTCATGTATCTGTCTGACATTGAAAAGTTTACAAAACATTGCATTTGTGTCTCACAATAACTCTATGAAGTAAGTAGTAGTAAGTAAGTAGTATCTTTGTTTTATAGATGGAGAAACTGAAGTTCCATGAAGACCAAGGTCATACAGTGGGAGCCAACATTTGAACACAGGACCTTTGCCTCAATATCCAGTCTTTTTTTCACTGTGCCAAAGCTGTGTCCCAGTTCATTAGTTGAGGAATGTTATTATATGCTAAAAGTAATGGATTGAGATTAGAGAGATCTGGTTGAGTCACAGGAGACAGAGGCTGGTTAAGTTGTCATATTAGCATCATATTAATAAGGACTCATTTGTGTTCCATATAGCTCATTAGATATTCTAATTATTAACAATTATAGTAAAAGTAATTATCACAAGCCAAATAAATGGCTGTTAGATCAGAGAACTATACCATTAAGTCATCAGAATAATAGGATATCTATAACTGATTCAATGGCAGCTCATCTATAGAAACCAAAACAGCTGTATAGTCTCAGAATGTATCAACTTAGTCCAAAACAATAGACCCGGCTCTTCCATTTACTGGCTCTATGACCTTGGGTGAGTCATTTGATTTCTCATGGACTTAATTTCCTCATTTGAAAAGGGAAAGAGTTGGAATAGTTCTCTTAAGAACTCTTTCTGTGAGTCTGATTCCGAAAACTAACTGAAACAAGCTGTACTTGATTTGTGAGGCTGTGTCTAAAATAAGCCAAAATGTACTGTAAATGGTTAACCTTATAAACTCTGTCATGTCAGTTAAAATATTAGCCATTTTAGTTAGGGGTGAGAGCGGGAAGAGTTGGAAATCTTGAACCCGTTATTTTTGACCTTGTGTGGATAGAAAACAACAAAAACCCAAACTGACTAATTTTTATTTTTTGTTCAAATGAGTTTTGGGTTGTATGTTTTCTTTTTGCATCTACCAGTAGAGGTTGATGATACAATGAAAGCTGTAGGGAAGATGTTAGCTTGGCCCTCGTTGTTCAGACAAATAGGTATAACCAGACACAGTGCTGAGAAAAAGGATAAAGTCTTGGAGCTTTGTCTTTGGGCATATTTTGCTCTCCCACCTTAATCTACATTTGACCATTGTTCAGAAGTTATAGAGTTATGTAAGTATTTGATTAAAACTAAACAGGAAACTAAGCTAAAAGCTTCAGCTAAATAGGGACCATGGTGGGTGGGGCCCTACATGCAAAAAAAAAAAAGATTGAATTCCTGTTTATATAAGCCATTGATTGAAAAATGTAATACAAAATTCATGGGCCCATAGTTGGTATTCTGATGCATCTTTACACTGCAATCTAAGTTGGAGCAGCTAAGTGGTGCATTGGATAAAATGCCAGGTCTAGAGTCAGGAAAACCTGAATTCAAAACTGGCATCAGACACTTACTAACTGTGTGACTATGGGTAAGTTACTTAACCCTGTTTCCCACAGTTTCCTCTTGTGTAAAATGAGGTGGAGAAGGAAATGGCAAATCACTTCAGTATCTGACCAAAAAACCCCAACAAAATCCAAATGGGGTCACAAAGGGTCAGACAAGACTGAAAATGACTAAAGTACAATAGCAAATAATGCAAATAAGAAATAAAAATTCAAACTTAACATATTTTCACAAACATAGTTTCCTCTAACTAGAATTAGAATTCTCACACACGCCTTTGAGTAAGCTCATTAAGTGAGTTCCTGGATAGTTTTCAAGACTTGAAAATAAAAGCATATTTTGTAAATATCAGTCCTTTGGATTAACAGGCTTAGCAAATTTGGCCTATTTCAGAATCCATCTAAAGCATATTCACTTAGACTTCAATTCATATTTGGTACCTTGATCAGCTCAATAACATGCTTTGCCATGGTGAATGGTCCCAGAAGGGTAGTCAGGAAAATGAATAAGGGAACTTGATATTATAAGGTCTATATTATGTCACTATGCAGTGAGTGATTAGTAGATATGATGGATTTCCTTATGAGTTTTTACCAAAATGTTTTCTTTAAGCATCATTGAATTAGTTTTTTTAACTTAAAAAAATTGTGGAGTTTTGATCTGTACTGATGACGATGTTCATGTTTTTGGTAACCTCTCAAGAGAATGAAGCACAAATCACAAACTTATGTCTTAAATAATGCTTTAATGTGGAATTAGAGAGAGTGGTGAACATGACTACAATCTCCAAATTTTGTCAAGTAATTTTGAGCACATCCCACCTTCCACTGTTCAAGTATAAGATTGAAATCATTGATCTCTGATCTCCTTTGTGCATAAAACGTATACCTTTAAAATACTGGACAATTTAACAAGTCAAAAATAAAGTGTTTAAGAATGGTAGGATAGGATCATGAAAAGGGGGATAATTTCATGAAATATGAGATCTATAGGAACACTATTAACCTTTTGGTTCTCATGCAGATGATTATTTTAACCTAGTCTTCATGTCATTGTTGTACATATATTTGGCATGAGAAATATGGTGTCTTTCCTGAAAGTTTTCTCATACACAAAAATTGTTGAATCAATATCAGCCAATTCTAGCCATGTCTTAAAGAGCTGAAACCTGTGTAGATTACCATAATAACCCATGTGACCACTCCTGTTATAATTCACTAGAACCTCAAGATCACTATTGGTTAAAGAATGAATCCCCTATCCGATCTTCCCAGCCATCTCCAACCATATTCATCGGGTATTTCAGGTATGCCTCCTCCTCCCACCTCATCCCAAAAAACAATTAGTTGTTGTGCACACAGAGTTCAAGTCCAACTTCCCTCTGAAACTGGAACCCCACTACTGTATTCATTAAACTATATCCTGTTCCAACTCCATGACATTTGCAAATTGTCTTGTCTCCCTTACCACTCACCGAATGTTACTCAAATATTGGATCCAAAATGTCCATCTCTACTGTTATTTACACACACTATAATGTCATTGGTATATGTTAAAAGGGTCTTGGACATGCTCAGTCCAGATTGGGGGAGGGGGAAGGTTTCTACTTCATTGACCTAACAGTCCTACCACCCTTGTTAATTAGGGGCTCACTTGTACTTCTGGTTGTTTTGCCATGGTCTCTGTTGATTCTCCACTCCTGTGGTCTTCTTAAGACAGTCTCCTTCCACCAACTATGAGTATTCAGTCTAAGGATGTAAAGTTTCATTGTTAATTTTGTTTAAATTAAGTTTTAGTTGCTTTAACTTGTGTAATGAATAATGCCCTTTTGACTGAATATTTAATAAATGTTCCCCTTAACAAATAAAGCTCCCTGGGTGCCCACAAGAAGGTAATGTACTGTGCACACCTATGGTTCTGGGTAGCTGAGAACATGATCATCAGGAAGCTGTAACTGCAATAACAATTCCTTTCCTAGAGTCCTTGGTCTCTTGAGTCACATGGTTTCTGCTGCCCTCAACCCCTATATCTTTGATTACAAAAATATGAAGTCATTTCTCCAACTGCTATTCAGTCTTCCATTCACCCTCTTAGATGTTAGGAAGCTGATGTAAATGCCCTGTGTACACTCAGTGCCACCATCTAGGGAATGGACTAAGGTATCTGAGCCCCCTTCCAACTCTAAAACTACAGATAATATAACACTGGACTAAGTCTGAGGAACAGTAGTTAAAGATTAGATTTTTAAAAATTGAAGCAGCATGCAGTTTGGAGTTCAGGAGACCAGCATAGTTCTGTCCATGTTCCGTTTATGTGTACTTTTATTGTTTCCACTAGAATGGGAGCTTCTTGAGGACAGCCATAGCTTAGAACATAGTAAGTACTTAACAAAAGCATGATTGTTGGTTGATTTTTTTATCCTGTTAAGTCATTTCTGAATTAGGACTTCATCTCCTCTCTTGTAAACAGAATTCTAGAAAGCCCATTCTTGTGGCATGCCTATCACTCAGGTTTCCAGTTGCTGTGTCAGCAGCAGAAGAAGGCAGGAATAGTAATTAGAGATTGATGTGTGATAGGTTTCTGAATTCTTCATAAGCACCCTTCATCTAGGCACACTGGTGTTTCATAATATTCATACACTTACAACTTGTTTAGCCATTTCGTAATCAATCAATCAATGTACCTACCTCAAAGGGTTGTTGTGGGAAGCAAATCACTTGATAAATCACTTGAGAATCACTTGATAAATGCTTATTCCCCTTTACTTTCCCCAAATGGGTACTTTTGGGGCAGGGGGTAATGTGCCATTATAAATATTATGATATGTATAGGACCTTTCTGTCATTGATCTCTTTGGGGTACAGCCATATTGAGAAAAAAAGGAGAAATACTAAACACATCTTTGGTAAGCCACAATTCATTAAAATAGTAATTAATACAAGGTATTATATATTAATAGTACTTAATTCAGAAGCAAAAGCTATAGAGCTAAATGAAAAATTAATATTGAAATACCAAGTGAATCAAAGAACAAATTTAAAAAATGTGAAAAAGAATTTGATTTTAGATAAAATCTCATCAAAATAACTTCATCAATATAACCAAGAAATCCAAATATCCAATATCTAGGAAAAGAATATCCAAATATGTGACAAAACTGGATTTATTATCAGTCATGCAAGGATGATCCAATGTTAGGAAAAGAGTTCACATAATACAAACCATAACTAGCTTTATATAGTACTCTAAGGCTTGCAAAGTGCTTTACATGTTATTTCATTTGATCTTCACAACAATCCCAGGAGGTAGGTGCTATTATTGTTACTGTTTTGCAAATGAGGAAACTGAGACTGGGAAAGCTCAAGGGATTTGCCCATGGTCACATAGCAAGTAAGTGACTGGATTTGCCTGGACTCAGGACTCCCAGATTTCGACTCCAATACTCTATCTACTGTGCCACTTTATTGCCTAATTAATTAATCATATTGAGAACAAATGCATCCAAAACCATACGATTATGTCAATGGATGATGTAATAGCCTTTGTAAAATACAATAGTCATTTCTGCTTAAAAAAATAAGCTATGAAATATTGACAAGGGTAGGCCCTTTGCTAATATGATAAAAAGCATGTCTATAATCGAAAAAGGAGCATTATTTATATTGAGAAAACACTAAAAACTTTCCCAGTAAATACAAGGGTAAAGTAAGGATTGACCATTTTCCCATTGTTATTTGATGTATTTCTAGAAAAGACGGTGAGAACAATATGCCAAGAGTAAGAAATGATTTAGCAAGACTCTACATAATTAGTCTTACAAACTCTAGCCAGGACTTTGTTATTTCCATATCTTAAACTTTAATACAGAAACCTATATCCTGTTCTTGTATCCCATCTGCTCAGCCACTCATTCACTTCCCAGATTTGCTTTTCTCTCCTGAAGGCCTTATCTTTGATGTACAGTAGCAACAAAAACAATTTCTGGGCCCAGATCATCTTCAGTTTATTTTTCAAGACTTTTTAAACTTTAGTAATCCTATCTGGATTCCTTCTGGCATCATCATTTGTACACATATGAATTGCAGAAATAAATAGTCATCATCTAGTCCTGTTACGAGGACAAATCTTAGCAGATGCCTGGATACCTGGACTGTCCTGGATACCTTTCCTAGAAAAGCATTAAAATTCTCTATTTTAGTTGTCAAGTCTACACATTACTGTTTCAGAAGCTTGTAGCAAGAAACCATCAACTCACATTGTACTATGAGTTTCTTTCCCCAAACAATCCATCAGCTAACATCTATGAAGTCTACTATGTGCAAGATTTTAATTCTATGAGTCACCTGTGGATTCCCTTCATCATTCTTTGGGGAACAAGTGCTACCTTCAGAATATTCTCACACTCCTCCCTTTCTCTCCCCTCACACCTAGTTCAAGCCTCATAATGGCTCTCTACACTCATTTCTCCCCTTTCCAATCCTTTCTCCACACAACCGACGAAGTGATAGCCTTAATGCACAAGTCTGCAATTTCTTTTTCCTGCATTCATTCCATACTTGTTGAAAGTGGGATCTTAGTTCTTTGTCTATCTTGTTAGGAGATTATTCAAAGAATTGCTTTGGCAAATTGCTTAGGGTTGGAATGGAGGTGGGGGAGGTATTTTCATCTTCCAAGTTGTTATTTTCTTCTCATTAGCACCATTTCACCTTGTTAGCACCTTGATAGAATGCCCAGCTTCCTTTCCCTTGTCTTACTCAGCTCTTATCAACTTGTTTTACTCACCTAGTCTTTTTACTTTTTTTTTCTCACCAGTTCATTTTTCCCTCTGGAGTCTTCCTTTCCCTCCTCAGATCCTATTTCCTTTGGTCTCTCTTCTCTTTGATTTTCTTTCTTTTCCTTCTCTTTGGGTCCTTTGGCTATAAGTCTTTCTCCTTCATCTCTAGCCTTCCTCTAGCTCAAACCCTTCTCTTTCACTTCTTCTTCCTTCTATCTCTTCTCAAAACTTGTCAAATTTCTCCTCTCTAAATTCAGTTTGGGGAAAGCTAGATGACTCAATGGATCAGCACCCATCCTGGAGCCAGGAAAACGTGATTTCAAATCTGACCTCAGACACTTACTAGCTTGGGACTCTGGGCAAGTCACTTAACCCTGTTTGCCTTAGTTTCTCATTTGTAATATGAGCTGGAAAAGGAAATGGCAAACCACGCTAGTACTTTTGCCAATAAAACCCAAATAAGTTCACAGAGAATCAGACACAACTGAACAAAATTCAATGTCTGTGTTGTTTGTCATTCTAAATGCCTCCAAATCTCCTTTCCTTTCAGTTCCTTACTCATCCCACAAAAGCTAGAAGCATGTTTTCATGAATTTGAAGTCATTCTTGACATCAAATAAAATTAATGGCTTGAGAACCTTTTTGGACACATATTGGGAAAAGGAAACATGCTAATGGATGTTTCAGATGTTCAGCTATGATTATTATTTCAAGGCTGGAAGGAAACTTCGAGACTATCTAGTCTAACACCTTTGTTTTATGGATGAGGGAAATGAGTCCCAAGAAGTGAAGAGTCTTTGGAAAAAAAGCATTGCACTAGAAGTTGAGAGAGAGAGAGAGAGAGACAGAGACAGAGAGAGACAGAGAGAGACAGAGACAGAGAGAGAGAGTCAAATTTAAATTCCAAGTCTTATATTTAACTAATTATGTGTGATCATGAACTAAAACACTCTAATCCTCAGTTTCCGTATCTGTGAAATGAGAATAATAATTCCCATTTTGATGTTACTATTAATTCATTTTTTCAGTTGTGTATGACTCTTTGTGATCCCATTTGGGGTTTTCTTTGAAAAGATACTGGTTTGCATTTTCTTCTCCAACTCATTTTACAGATGAAGTAACTGAAGCATACAGGGCTCAGTGACTTGCGCAAGGTCACACAGTTGCTGAGACCAGATTCAGATTCAGGAAGCTGAGACTTCTTGACTCCAGCCTTGGTGCTCTATCCGCTGCGCCACCTAGCCCCCTAAAAACGCCCATAAGCTCATATGGCTATGAGAATCAAGTGAGCTAATGCATCAAAAAAAATTTTATTAACCTTCAAGTGCTATTTACATGTTATTTATCATCACTGCTAGTAACAAGATAATGAAGATTATAGATTTAGAGCTAAAAGGAACCTTATCCCCTTGTATACAGAAGGGGTTACTCAAACACGTTCACTTTATAGATGAAGAAAGTGAAACACAGAGAGTTTGAGTTACTTTCCCCTGTGACACAGTGAGCAGGAATCTGAAGCAGGGCTTGGACCCATGTCTTTCTGACTCCTTGTCCAGCACACTATCTTCTACGTCCCATGACCTCTCTGGATTAACGTCCTTCCATTCCAAATCCATTGCTCTCCCCTCTGGACCAAGCTGCTAATCATGTGGTTAAAAAGAAATCATTATTTTCTTTCTTGTGCTTCCTTGGTGCCTCTGGTCCAGTAAGTCAAGCATTTACTTGGTGTCTTAGTTCAGTTATGCTGATTTGAGCATTATGATACTTCTTCTAGATTTGTTCCAAGTGCCACAATCAAATTGACTGGATAGTGATCCTCATTCATTTTAGGGATTGGCTAATGGGATAACTCTTAATTAATATACCCAAATAAATGTAGTTTTAGGATGCTTTTCCATGACAAAATATCTCTTTATAATATGAAAAGTATACTTAATCTTTTATTTGAGTTTATTACTCTCTGTTGGATACACACACACATATATACATAGTATGTTCGCTTATTAGGTACTTAGTAAATAGTAGCTAAATTTTCTTGAAGAAATTTAATTAAATTTTCAATGATATTAATTGGTACATTTTGAGATTTGCTAGGATATCTCTTGTATATGCTGTTAAATTTGGAAACATCTTTAATGTAAGCATGTATTGAGAAGCTATAGAGGAATGAGACAGCATGATGGAGTAGAAATCAAGATTTGGAAGGCAATGATAATTAGGCTCCATCACTTACTACTTGTATGACTTTAGACAGGTCACATGACCTCTATGGACCTGTTCCCTAATCTATAAAATGAAAAGATTGGACCAGATATCTCCAAAGGTCCCTTTCAACACTAAAATTCAGACTCTGTCGTTTCTAATATCCCCTCTCATTCAAAAGTCCTCCCCTCCAATTAGGAGAAGCACTGTGATACAGTAGAAAGCACTGGAGTTGGAGAGAGAAGGTCTGGATTAAAGTCCTATGTCCTCTGCACAAACTATGTGCCCTTGGGCAAATCAGTTCACTTCTTCCTCACTTTCCTCATCTATAAAATAAGAAGTGATAGACTAGATGATCGCTAAGGACTATTATTCAATATTATTTAGAGAATGATGATCTGTAGTCCCAAATAAGGGGCAGCTAGGTGGTGCAGTGGACAGAACACTGGATCTGGAGTCAGGAAGACTCATATTCCTGAGTTCAAATCTGGTCTCAGATACTTACTAGCTGTGTGACCCTGGTCAAGTCACTTTATTTTGTTTGCCTCCGTTTTCTCATCTGTAAAATTGAGTTGGAGAAAGAAATGGTAAACTACTCCAGGATCTTTGCCAAGAAAACCCCAAATGAGGTCACGAAGAGTCAAACACAATTGAAACAAATGAACAGCAAAAGTCCCAAATAACATGCCTGCAAAAAGTAGAAAAGCAAGGTACAAGCATTTAAGAATTCTTCATTTTAAAGAATTGGCTGACAGGAAATTCTTTGATGGTCAGAATATTCTGGAAGAGAACATCCCACCTCCAGTGTACTTTCATCCTGGTCCTGAGCCCAGATCTGAGATTCAAAAAAGCACTGGGAAGCTTTCATCCTCCCTGTTAAACCAGGGTCAAGCAGCATTGTTGTGGCTGGCAAGAACTACTTCTCTCTCCCCAACATTTCTCTTCTCCTGCAGTCTTTGGACAGCTTGAGAGCCATGCCTTCTGCCAGTGTTGCCGGAAAGGTAACTTCTTCATTTCTCAAACCGGGTTTGAGCTCATTCCAGAATCACACATACAGATCTGATGGATGGCTCCAGTCTCTTGATTGCATATGTTTTTATCAGATTCGTCTTCAAATAGTTAGTGGTTTCCTGCCAAACTTGCTTTGAGCTTCCAGGATACCAGGGCAGGACACTGGACTTCTTCATTAGCCAGGCCTACCTGCTGCTCTGGGCAATGCTGGAGCCCAAGGGAAGTGATGTTCCTGTTCTATTCCATCAAGGGATTCCCCCACAGTTTCTTTGTATGC
This sequence comes from Notamacropus eugenii, assembly GCF_028372415.1. Lineage (NCBI taxonomy): Eukaryota > Metazoa > Chordata > Mammalia > Diprotodontia > Macropodidae > Notamacropus > Notamacropus eugenii. Next base: position 35,788,556 of record NC_092874.1, on the reverse strand, counting down.
TTTGGCTTGTTCTGGTGCAAACACCACACCAGCAGCAGTTCTGACATTTGATAAGCAGCTTTTCTGTTCACTGACTGTCAATGCAAGAGGCCTAGTGACATTTTCAAATAATTTCAGGCAGAGTGGTATAGTCACATGAGCACTGAATTTGATTTCTGTCTCTCCTCTGTGACTATGTATGGGTAAGTCCCAACCTTTCACAATTCACAGAATGGTGCAGTGGTTAAGATGTACATGGAGACAGTGCTAGGCCTAGGTACAAATTCTACCTCAGTTGCTTACTAGCTCTGTGGCCTTGGGCAAATGACTTTCCCTTTCTGTGTCTCAGTTTCTCCTTTTTACATTTTTAAAAATTCTAAACATTTTGTTGTTCCATGTTGTCCAACTTTTGTATACCCCATGAATCATAGGGCTTTGTTTTGCAAAGATACTGAAGTACTTTGCTGTTTTCTTCTCCAGTTTTAGGTGAGGGTTAAGTGACGTGCCCAGTAGCAGCAGCAGCAGCAGCAGGTGGAAGAAGAGGAGTGAGGCATAAATCATGCTTTTTCAGGAAGATGAAAATTCTGTGAAGCAGAAGTGAGGGAAGGAGAGACTTCTAGTCAGAGGGGCACAGGTGGGGTGAGGGCACAAGTAGGGAAGCAAGAGGTGAGAAATGGGATGCCATGTACAGGGAACAGCTAACAGGCTAATCTGATGGGAATTAGAGAGTAAAAGGAAGAGCATGATAGAAGTCAGCTTGTGGCAGGCTTTCAATGATAAACTTGGGTCTTTTACTTTATCCTGACGAAGGAGCCATTGAAGATTTTGGACACAATTAGATTATTTTTCTTAGATATCTATTTGGCATTACTGTGGAAGGCGTATCTTAGGGACCAGAGACTAGACTCAGGGATATTAATTATTTGTTATTCAAGTATTCCATGAGACAGGTAATGAGGGCTGACCTAGGGTTGCGTCAAAGGGAGAAGAAGATGTCTGTGAGAGATTTTACAAAGCTAGAATTGGCAAGACTTAGCAACTGTTTGGACATGAGGGCGGAGGAAGAGGGAAAAAGTCAAGAAGGACTCCAATATTATGAACTTGGCTAATGGAAGAATCAATAGAAATGCAGAGGTTTGGAAAAGGGATGAGTTTGAAGGGAAATGCACTAAGTTTTGTGTTGGACATCATGATTTTGACATGCCTGAGCAGGCAGTTGGCAATATCACACCAGAGGTAGGGAGAGAGATTAGGACTGGATTCATAGAACTGAAAGGTAATTTTTTATGGACAAAAATGGAAGCTACTGAAAATGAGGAAATTGCCAATGGGGAGAGTATAGAAAGAGGAGAACTTAGGACATAGCTTTGAGGGATGGCCACAGTGGGTGGGGGGAGTTGATGCTGTATTTAAAAAAGTCTTAGTGAAGCTTTTAATAATATCACTTTCTCTTGTCAATGACTCCTCCCCTCCCAAGAGTCCTTTCTTATAACAAAAAAGTACAGTTAAGAAAAAACAAATCAACACTTCCACTATATCTAGCAACATATGCCTCATTCATTCTGCATGTATCGTGTACCAGTATACTTGTAGGGCACAGTGAATAAAGTATGGGGCTTGGAGTCAGGAAGACCTCAGTTTGAATCCTGTTTAGACACTGTGTGAGCCTAAACAAGTCACTTAACCAGTCTCAACCCGAGTTTTCTCATCTGTAAAATGGGAATAATAACAGTCTACCGCAGAGGGTTATTGTGAGCATAAAATGCAATAACATATGTAAAGTGCTATCAAAACTAAAAGGAATATATATATATACATATACACACACATATAGTGAGAAACTCATATTACCAGTGTTTATTATTATTAATAATCATTTCTTCAAATTTTTTTCCCTATTGTTCACCTAAAGTCACAATTAGTCACGGCTTTGATGAGTTCCAAAGTCTGTCATTTTAAAAACTATATTATTTTGATTATCATATAAATTGTTCTTCTGGTTTTGCTTGCTTAATTTTGTCATTTCATACAAGTTTTCACAGATTTTTCTGAATTCTTTATAGTTATTATTTCTTGTGCTACAAGTAGCCTGTCAAACTGACATACCATAAGTGCCCCAAATTCATAGCCATCCACTTTCCTCTCATTCTTTGCTATTACAAACACTAATTTTGTTACTCATCTCAGAGCAAGTGGTGGGGTAGGAGGTATGTATATAGGGGTATGGAGGATAGTAAAATGGCAGGGATGGACGTCTTGATAGGATAGGAAGCAAGAATTCTCTTCTTGCTAATTAGTTGATATCCTACTTAAGACAGAGGAGGCAGACCATGTAGACAAGTATATGAGAGACCTGCGTCAGGTATAAAAGATGTCTCTTTTATACCTGATAATTACTGTCGACAATTCCCAAAATTGGCAGTACCGCCCCCTTGGGGTACTGGAGTGATGGGAGGATGGATGGTAGTAGCCTTGGGTGCAACTGGGGGGGCCTTGAATTCCCATTTAATTTCTTATGCTGACCCGTGATATACAATGGAGAAAATCATGATGTGGAAGGGATAACTACATATTAAACTGCTTGCTTTTTTAAGACAGGGAATTGGGGGGGGGGGTGGAGAAATAAGAGGAAGGAAAAGAATTAGGACCTCAAAAAATTTTAAAATATTAAAAAAACTAAAAATTTAATTGGCAAATATTTAACAAAATAAATACAATATATTTTTTTAAAAGATGATGTAGCTAGTATAGAAAAATAGATAAGGTAATTAGATATATGTATAAAATAAAACTAGGGTTTTTAACTAAGGGTTACTTAAATTTTGCTTCTGTTGAGGAAAAATGGAAACACTGAACACTGTAACTGGGAGGTCAAGAAGCCCTCTATTTACTAACATTAGCAAAAAATTAGCTGAAAGCTGATTTACTTTTCAAAACATTTTTTGCACGGTAGATAAGTAATTCTGACTTTTAAAAAGAAATTTGGACCTTGAAAGAATCAGAATGTGGTGGCTTAGGAAGAGTTCACTGAACAAGACTACAAATGCTCTTCTGGTATTCTCATTAAGACTCACCAAAGAGCAATCCTCCAAATGTTTGATTTGTGAGAATGTAGTCCTGTGAATTCTAGTTCCCGGTCATTTCAGAAGCTAGAAGCCATTGCCTCCCTGTAGGTTAGTGTCTGCAGACCTTGTCCCTTTTCAAGGAGTAACCAGAGAGAGTCTTTGTATTGGAAGCAAGACTGGACAGTCCACAATGGGTTTTCTTAATTTGCCACTTGTCCCCTAACCAGCAATTTAGAAAACTGTCCAAGTTTGCTATGCTGGTGAAGCCAGGGTTCCAGATGTGCAGCCACATTGGGGAGAGATTAAAATCAGCCCCTAGATGGGTAAATCAAGTTGAATAAAAACCTGACCCAACATATGCTGATTTTGTGTATTTAAATACAGAGACAAGAATTCAAACCATCACATTAAGCTATATTTTCCTTTGGCCTTCATAGTTACAAATCTCTCTGCATACCTTATCTCAATGGAGTCTCATAGGGAACTTGTCACACAAATTTCATTATACCTACTTTACACATGAGGGAGTGGAGGTAAAGAGAGATTAGGGGACCTGACCTCGTTGTAATATTAAGTGATACACTAAGCATTAAAATCAGATCCAAGTCTAATAAGGCAGTTGGTGGCACAGTAGAGAGAGGTCCGGACCTGGAGTCAGGAAGACCTGAGTTCAAGTTTCGCCTCAGACACTTTACTAATTGTGTGACCCTGGGCAAGTCATTTAACCCTGTTTACCTCAGTTTTCTCATCTGTAAAATGAGCTGGAGAAGGAAATGGCAAACCACTCTAGTATCTCTGCCAAGAAAACCCCAAAGCGGGTCTGAATAGTCAGATGTGACTGGAATGACTGAACAGCTATAACAGTTATTGTCTGAGATTCAACCTGTTTAAGTTATTCTAAGTGAGCCACTTAGTAAAGGATATTTCAGCCACAGTAATTCTCGCAGACCATTTACTGAATTGAAGAAAGGGTACAATCTATATTGCTAGAGGAAGCATCTGCACTGATGAAGTCTCAGTGCCTCAAAGTATTTGTGTTTTTCTCCCTAACACATTCATGGCTCATTGCAGCTATTTTGTTCAATGTGCATAGTAGGAACTTTATAGTTTGTTGAATTCTAGTGGTGGAAGCCAGGATCTACTTTACCTATTTCTTAAAAATCTTTTTGGAAGACAGTTGTGAAGTCCTGAAAGAACTGCAAAGCATCACAGTGGTTCAGTAGTATAGACATTCATTGCTGGAAGAATAGTAAACTTCAAGATGGATTTACTTGCAATGATAAGAATAATTCTGCCTATTGTCAGAACTTTACTTCTAGGGCATATTCTGAGAAATAACCGAAGATTAGAAATGGTTGCCAAAAGTTGAGTTGATGTTCATTTAAACACCAATACCCCACCCCCATCTACCTTGTAAGTACAATTATGTACTTTGGTTATCTACACTTGTCAAATTAAATGGAGGATGGCCAAGTTTTCATTTCATCTGGTGCCACACACAGTCCGAAAAACAAGGCAATTGACATTAGCTTCATACTTCCTATAAACTGAGATAACTTCCTACTATTGAAATTTACTGAAATGATAATCATCTGTAGCTGTCACTTTATACTTTAGTGGCCAAAGAATGAAGTGCCAAATTTGGCATGGTTCTGGAAGGAACCTCAAAAAAATCATTTAGTCCATTCACCTGTCTTGTGGCAGTACCATACCCAAGGCATCACTACCATGTGATAAAAGATAACTGGAAAAAAGGGTTAAACAACCTCTTTCAACTATCTTTTCTGATGGTTGACCACTCTGTTATGAAGCTCTTATTGAAGTCCTTCATGCTGAAACTTAAGCCAATTTTCTTTTGTTTCATTCATGTAGGAGACAGATAATAAGTGGGACCACCCTCTGGATTCCTGTCCATTTTTAAAGGTTAAAGTGTTTTTCAATGTCTTCTGCTTTTTGTACCATGGTCATTCACCCTATACCACCATTAAGGACTCTGTTATGACAAAGTGAAGCCACCAAAGGAGCAACCTTGACTGCAAAGGATTGCTCATCTGTAGTCCTTTCCTTACCTGCTCAGGCCAGGGAGGCAGATTTCATCGTCTGTGTTAAAGACTAAGACTGGACATTACAAGTATCTGAGTTAAGTTGCTCTTTGTGTTGCGTTCATTTATATTATTGTAATTGCATATTTTTTTTCTCTTGGTTTTATCTCAGTCTACATCAATTCATATCATGTTTCTCTGAATTCCTCATTTTTTCCTTGTGGTTTAGCAATATCCCAGTAGATTCATAAATCACAATTTAGTCAGCCATTTTCCAACTGAAGAGCAAATACATCCTTTCCAGATTTTTTGATTTCATGAAAATGCCATTTTGATTCATGTTACCCTCTTTAGGATATGTAGGCATAGTTCCACAAACCCAATAGATTAGAAATGGGATAGAGTACAAATCTGATGCTCCAGAAACACCACCTCTGTTGAGGGCCAATTGAATTAACAATGAGAATTCTTGTTTTTGCCTCAGCTTTATTGGAATGGCCTCTAATGTATCTCCACTGTGGAGAAAACTAGCTCTTGGCATTAGATACCATGTAATATATTAAGGAAGGGTTCATTGATTTGTATGCTTTTTATTATTCTTAACATAAATGAATCCTATATTTTTGTCAAAAATCTTTTTCAGCATTTATGCAGATGATGTAGCTTAATTTTTATTATTAATAAAGTCTATTATGCTTACAATTTTTCTAATACTGAACCAATAGTCTATTTCTGGTATAATTCCAAACTAGTCATAGTGAATAATCTCTTGAATAACTTACAGCTGCCTCTTTGTTAATATTCTATTCAATATTTGTGCATAAATATTCCTTGGAACTCTTGGGCTCTAATTTTCTTTCTCTGCTTTATCTTCCTTTTATCTGAAGTATTTAAATTGACTTTAAAATAGTTTTTTCAATGAAAAAAAATCTATTTTCTCTCCCTCCTTCTCCTGGTTTTTCCCTTTTTGTTCTGATTCTTCTTTGATAACATGACTAATGTGGAAATACGTTTAATATGTATTTAATATCATACATGTATAGCCTATATTGAATTGCATGCCATCTTGGGGAGGGGGAAGGAGAGGGAAATTTTGAACTCAAAACATTATAAAAGCTAATGTTGAAAACTAAAAATAAAAATTTCTTTTTTAAAAAAGGCAAATGAAAATTTTCTACCAAATATGCAAAACAAATATCCATATTGGCTACATCCAAAAATATCAGTCTCATTCTTCAGCCTGAGTCCATCACTTTTCCGTAAGGAACAAAGTACCATGTTTCATCGGTTGTTCTCTGGAATCATGATAGGCCATTGCACTGATTGGAGTTCCCAAGTCTTTCCACATTGTTCTTGTGTAAGTTCTTATCCTAGTTCTGTTCACTTCACTCCTCATTTGTTTTTATGATTCCTCCCAGATTACACTGACACCATCCCTTTCATCATGTCTTATGACAAAATTATATTCTATTAGGTCATATTACATAATTTGTTCAGACATTCCCCAACGGATAGATATCCCATTAGTTTATCCCCATTATAGATAATGCTTGCTCATACGCATAGCATAGAAATGAGATTTTTTATCAGAGACAATTGTTGAAAAGATTTTCCCCCAGTTATTTGTTCCCTTTGTTATATTTCTTCTAACTTTTTGAAGAAATACTATGGTAGTCTGATTAGAATGCCATTGAATATTAAAATAATTTAAACGTTATTATCATTTTATTATGTTGGTTTAACCTATCCATGATCAATTGCTATTTCTCCAGTTATTTAGGTCTATCTGAGAGTATTTTGTAGTTGTATCCATATGGTTCCTATGTGTGTCTTGGTATGTAGACCCTCCAAATATTTTCATCCTGTACTTATTTTAAATGTCTAGGTTTTGTTAATAATATATAGAAATGTCAATTATTTACATGGATTTATTGTTTTACCCTTTAACTTTGCTGAGATAAATGTTTTGAACAATTTTTAGGATACTCTAGTTCTCTGCATATAGAATATCATCCAAAAAATTATAGTTTTGTTTCTTCATTTCACTTATTCTCTCACCTTATCCATATAGTTAACATTTCAAATACTATATTATATGGTGGGATGGCGTGATAATGGTTGTCCTTACTTTAGCCTTGATCTTATACTTTCTTTACTTATCATGATGACTTTTGGTTTTATTATATACTACTTACCACGTTAAGGAAATATCTGCTTGTTCCTAGTTTTTCTACTTTAAAAAAATTTTTAAAAACAGAAATAAGCACTGTATTTTCTCAAAAGCTGTTTTTCCTGCATCAATTGATAAATAATGTGATTTTTGTTGTTCTTGTTATTAATATGGTCAATTCTATTTATAGTTTTCTAATGTTGAGCCAACATTTCCTTGCTGGTATAAATCCAATCTGGTCATTGTGAAAAAATATTTTGAATAAGATGCTATTCCTTTTTTTCCTCTTATTTAATATTTTTGCCTCAATAATCATTAGAGTATTGGCTCTACTGTGCTAGGTGGCTCAGTACATAGAGCACTGAGCCTAGAGTAAAGAAGTTGTGAGTTCAGATCCAGCCCCAGATAGTTATCTATGTGACCTTGGGCAACTTACTTAACCTCTATTTACCTCAGTTTTCTCAAATACAAAATGAATGGCATCAACTTCCTAGGACTGTTGTGGTATAAAATAAGATGGTATTTTTAAAGAGCTTAGTATAGTGTTTGACGCATAGTAGGTCCTATATAAATGTTGTTATTATCGATTCTTAATTATTAGTATTTAGACTCCAGGTTTTATTTTCCTCTACTTTGTCTTTCCGTAGTTTGGGTATCAGGGATATATTTGATAGAAAAATAATTTGGTAAAATGATTTCTTCATCTCTTTTTGTAAATAATTTATAATATATTGGAGTTAGTTGTTCTTCAAGTTTTTGATACAATTAGCCTATTAATCCCTCTGGGTAAGCATTTTAAAACATTCCTTTGCTTAATTTATGACTTGTCAAATTTATTTTTTTCAAGACTGAGCTATTTAAATTCTCTATTTCATGTTCTCCTAAGCTGAGTATTTTATTTTCTGTAAGCATTCATTAGTTCTGTTATCAGCTTTTTTGCATATAATTTGCATAACAGTTTCTAATAATTTCCATTATTTCATCATCTATTGTCAATTTCCCTTTCCCTCTTAGAATTTAATGATTTGCTTTTCCTCTCTTTTTGGAGAAAATTAGTGAATGTTTTTTTCTATTTCCTTAGTCTTTTGAAAAACCCAGTTCCTAATTTTATTCATATAATTATTTTTCCTCTTTTTATTTTGTTTATTCTCCTTTGATTTTCAGACTTTCTATTTTTGTATTTATTTGAGATTTTACTTATTTATTTCTCTAGTTTTGTTTTTAATTACCCAATTTATTAATCACACACTTTCTCTTAATTAAAGACATAAATTTTCTACTAATCATGGCTTTGACAGCTTTGAAAAAAATCTGATACATTTTCTCATTGCTGGCATTTTCCTTGAGAAAGTTAGTTATTATTTATATGAATTGTTCTTTGACTTGTGTTCTTTGACTGTAATTCCTTATGATCACATTTTATCTCTATTTAAATCTGAGTTCTTTCTTCAATTTCTTCTTATTGATGATCATTTTACTTAATTATGCTCAATAAAGGACATATTTAATATTTCTACTTTTCTGGATTTGTTTGCATCACTTTCTGTAAAGGTGTCATGCAAAGATAATTCCTATTCATTAATCACTAGAGATCTATCATATCAAACTTTTCTTTTAAAAAAATTAGGTTCATTTTTGTTTATTTCTTTGTCTTTTCTCCTTATTTATCATATCACTAGATTTGTCTGGATGTGAAAGATGCATGTTGAAATCCTTAGAGATTAATGTTTTGCTCTCTATTTCTTCTTGTTTGATTAGCTTTTCCTTTCAAGTCCTTAGATGCTATATCATCCAATGGATATATGTAAACTTGATTTTCCTTCATTTATTTGTGACACTTTTAAGCATAATGTAGTTTCCCTAATAATCTCTTTTAACCATGTCAAGTCTAGTCCAGTTCATGTGCATTCTAAAAAATCAGGTCTCTCTTGTGTGCCTGGCATGGTACGAAGTGCTGGCAATACTAAAGAAGGCAAAGACAGCCCCTCCTGCCCTTTTGGACTTATTTTCTAATAGGTAAGATAACATGATAACAATTACATACATACAAAATATTTATAAAGAGTTAATTGGAAATAATCTAGAGAGAAAGTGGTAGCAGTATGTTTTAACTTGCAATTCTTTTAACTAATAACGTTTATTTTATTTTTGAATTTTCTTGTCTACTCATATCTCTAGTATCATTTCATGGTCTTGGACTTTGCACCAGGGCAGTCTCTGTGTGATCCCCCACTTTTAAATGCAGAGGTTAGGCCTGAGGCCAATTTCCCAGTGCAGCCCTGGAGGGAGACCCATCTGTACCTGGATCAGGTTTTCCCCTAATTGTAGTCAAACTGCTGCTGTGCAGGCCACAGTTCAGGCTGAAGCAGCTGGATCCTGGTTCCATACTTCAGTCCCTGATTGGGATGTTTCTGGAGGTCTTTATCTGCAGTCTACTATATGCAGGGTTAGTATATTAGTATATGGAATAGTAGACCTGGGGCAATTCCCTGCCTGGGCCTTTATTTTCTGAGGCAGTCCCTTGCATTATTCTGGTTTTGGGCCTCATTTTTTTAAAGCAATTGGGGTTAAGTGACTTGCCCAGGGTCACACAGCTAGTAAGTGACTGAGGCTGGATTTGAACTCAGGTCCTCCTGACTCCAGGTCCAATGCTCTATCCACTGTGCCACCTAACTGTCCCCAGGCCCCATTTTCTGAAAGGCCTCAATGTGCACCCTGCCTCCATATACTCTGTCTTCTTTTGAGAATTCATCCAACCATACCAATGGAGCTCACTATAATATATCTTAATCTCTTTTTGTCACACTTTCCCTAGAGTCTATTCCATATCTCCTTCTCCCTCTTTCACTCAAATATTTATCAAGCCTCTACTCTGTGCCAAGAACTGTGCTAGAAATTAGAAATACAATAACATAAGCAAAACAAGCAGTATTTTCCCTCTCAGGGAGCTTACATTCTTATATGGGAGACAGCACCTGTATCTATAGAGTTATATACAAACCAGGCAGATGATAATTGCGTAGAGGAGGAGAGAAGTAGAAATAAACAGAAATGAAGTGTGAAGCAACAGGAGGTAACATGGCACATAACTTAACTTAGCACAGGGCTGAGAACACAGGAAACCTTAAATGCTTTCTGACTTTCTCTTGTCTAGCAAATCAGCAGCCTCAGGATGCACTCTTCCCCCTTACTGTGAACCCCTGGGCCACAGACACCTTGGGAGCATCCTGTGTTCCAGCAACGCTTTATTCACTTTAATGGATCTCTTCAAATGTATCTGTCACTGCCAGTTAATCAACTGCAAAAACCAAAACAAAACTCATTGTAAAGAATATTGGCATCTTCTTCAAGGACAAGAGGTATTTACTGCGAGAGAAGGGACAGGACAGTCTTACAGTAGCTTTGATTCTGTCCTGCCAAGTCTAAGTGTCAAAATTATACATTGATCTTTCATAGACAATTGGGTCTAGGTTTCTTTCCATCTTGTTTAATCCTAGTTAAGAACTTGAGTTTTGAATAGCCAGTTTATACATTAAAACTTCACAGTATCCAAGGGTTATAAAATTCAGGACTGTAGTCAACCTCATGGCTTCTCTCCTTTTTGAGGGGAGGAAAATAATGTAGGATAAGTCAGGGAATTCTTGTCACCATCTTTCAAAATCCCCTTTGCCTGCCTTTCTCACTAATATTCAAATACTTTAGACAGAGCTGTTACTCAAGTGGACCTCTCTGATACCTCAGGAAGCAGCCTGACGCTGTCTTCTCTTGCTTCAGGGGCTGCTTATTCATCGTCATGAACAAAATAAACTTCCAGCATCAGGTCAGTCTTTTAATTTTGATGAATCAGCTACTGCATAAGAGTCTAATATGGGCCCACATAGGGTCACAAGGAAACATTGAAAGTAACTACAATTCAATGAGTTCCTGCCCTAGATAGTAAACTTTTGAATCACTGAAAGATGTTTCCTTTTTGTTTCTCTTTTTTCTGTCCCTCTCTCTTTTTCTTTCTTTTTCTTCCTTCCTTTCTTCCTCCCTTTCTTCCTCCCTCCCTCCTTCTTTCTCTCATTTCTTTCTTTCTCTTCCTTTCTTCCTTCCACCTTTCTCTTTCTCCCTTTCCTTGTTATTTACTTGATTGATACCACATAATAACCCTAAGACATTGCAAACCAAATATGCATGTAAAAATTAACATTAGCAAAAATGAATAATGACACTGTAGGATGCACTGATATGTAGTATGTACAAGAACTTACAGTAAATATACACTGCCAAATGAATATGTAGGAACCTTTCACTGCTTACCATGACCCCAAACTGTGTAAGTTTGGAATGAGTACAGTATTGCCTAACCTGCATTAAGTTTTTGTGGAAAAAACTGTAAAATTTCTTTTAAAATTAAATTTTCTATAAAATCTATAAATTTTCTGTAAAAAACTGTGGTTATCCAGTCAATCAATCATATCTGACTGTTCATGACCTTATGGACTATCTATGGTTTGATTTTGTTTTTTGGGGGTTTTTGGCAATGACACTGGAATGGTTTTCCGTTTCCTTCTCCAGTGAATCCAGTAGGTGCTTTTGTCAGCCAATCAGAGGTGACTTGCCCAGGGTCACACAAGACAGTGTCTGTGGCTAGATTTGAATTCAGATCTTCCTAACTTCAGACTCACTGTTCTATGGACTGAACCACTAGCTGCCTCATATTTCAAAAAAAAGAGAAAAACTGTACATTTGCATAAACTACATTTCAGTTCATATCACTTGCAGTTTTATCAATACCACAGTGGTAGACACTCAGCACAGTTCAATATTGATATTGGTGCCAATAATTTCTTTTAAACAGTTTATAATCACTCCAAATTTACATTTTTTTTAAAAATTTCAACTTATTGAACATTTTGAACTGGATGTTTCATAGGCATCTCAAACTCAACATATTCAAAACAGAACAAATTTTCTTTCTCTTCCAAATCCATTGCTTCTTAATTACTGTTCAGAACTTTTCTACTCTTCCTGAGGGCATCATCAGTCTTCGAGTCACCTAGGATTACTAAACTGAAGTCATCCTCACCTCCTCATTCTCCCTCAGCCCACATATCTAATAAGCTGCCCAAATCATGAAATTTCTTTCTCTATATCTCTTTGATGTCTCTATTTCTCCATTCACAAGAAGTGGTAAAAAGAAAGATAGTCCCTGACCTCGAGGATCTTACAGTCTAATGCGGGAAACATATAAAGAGCTGGGACTATGGGGAGCTAGGAGAATAAAGGATAGCTATCCTGGACCTGGCCTCAAAATGGAGGCCCAGGAAGAATCTACTGGAGAGATAAAGTAGTTGAAGGGGCAGTGGAAAGAGGGCAGCTGAGTCATGATGGCAAAGTCCAGGGAAATTTTCAAACAAAAGAATTTTGCACAACGCCTAGGTTCTAAACTTGCCTAGCTTATTGGTAGTTATCAGAAATATATTTTCTCATTTTAGGGATGTCTGAATTTTTATGTAACATTGAGGAAATGTTAGTTTAAAGATGGATAGACAATTTTTTTCAGAAAAATAAGAATTTACTAAATCGTAATTACTTATATAAAGCATTTGATTTTAACAACTTATAATAAATTATGCTCTTTCCATTGTACCACATTGTTTCTCTGATAATTCTTTTTATGCTGTATTTGTTGGGAATTCTTCTTGATCATTTATATTAATTTGCTCTCTTGTTCTCTCTCTCTCTCTCTCTCTCCCTTTCTATGTGTCTCTCATTTGAGATTTATTAATGCTGGAAATCTTAGAAAAGTAACTTTTGATTTAATCATTTAAATAGTTTTGTTTTCAATTTTCTATCTTTCTTTGATCTTAACAATTTTTTCTGTGCCTTTGAGGGGGGCAGAATTTCTTGATTTTTAAAATTGTATGCTTGGTTCACTAATTCCCTTTTCTCTTTCATTAACATAAGTTTTCAGAAATATTTTTAGATCCATTCTAAAAATATGGGTATATATATTATACACACACACACACACACACACACATATATATAGGTACATGTTGTGTCATTATTGTCTTTTCCATAATTATAGATGATTTGTTCTTTGACCCTCTCTGTGTAGGATATAATTCTGTAAGCTTCATTTAGATCTTTACGTATTGCTTTTTACATTTATTTATGATTTCTTTGGGCTCTACTGTATGATAAATTTTTCCAAAGATAACATAGTGTGCTAAGAAATCTGTATATTTTTTAATATTCTAATTTAGAGGATGACATAAGTCTTTCATAACTAATTTTTCTAGTTGTCTCTTTAGTCTATGGTTTATTGAGATATGTTAGGTTTATTTAGCTCTGAAAGAGGAATACAAAGATATCTTACAATTATTTTGTTACGGTTTATTTCCTCTTGAACTTAATTATCCTTCTTTCATATAGGTAGTTGCTATACTATTTGGAGTGTATATATTTAATAATGTTTTTAAGCATAATGTAAGATAAGCATAATGCTTATTGTTACTGACATTGCAAAATTTAATGGCTGCTTTCCATGGAATTTCCATGGATTGTACTTCTTTTTAAATCATTTCATGTATAGTGAATTTTGTTCGAGCCCATAATTTTCATTTTATATATGTGTATTACTTTATTGTATTTCTTGTATGCAGCAAAATGTCAGGTTCTGTTTTCTTATCCATTTTGCCATTCTCCTTTAATAATTTGGAGAGTTTAACCCATTCACATTTAAGGTTACAATTTTTAGGTTTTTATTTTCTTTAATTTCACTTTTTTGTATTGATTTTCTTCCCTCCTCTTTTAAGTCAGTGCTTGCTCCATGTTCTTATCTTTGTTTATATTAATTTTTTCCACTATCCTCCTATAGGGTCTGTCCCCTTACTTTCTTAAACTATTCCAAATTTCTTGTCTTCAATGTTAAATTATTCTATGAACTTATCTATCTCTATGTCCATTTTGTCCTGTTCTATCCTATCCTATCATGTCCCATCCCACCATAATCTTTTCTAATCTCTTCTTTTTACTGTACCCTTTGCCTGTGCAGATAAGAGGAATTATTTCAGAATCCACCTTGATCCATCTGACTGTCTCATTCATCTCATCGAGGATAATATGCATTTGTTGCATTCTTTTATAAAACATATTGATAACTTTATACTTATAGATCACTCTTTGTTTACCCCTAATATTTGTCTTTCTTTTTTGTTATATACTCCTATTTCATTTTGTCATACTTCACAGAAATTTTCCAACCATCATCAGTAAGTGCTCAATAGTTTAGAGTAGGAAACACTCAACATCATATTTGTTTTCAAAGTTCTTTTAATAATATTTTGTAAATTAAACAGTTTTTGAGCTGAATATCTTCTTCTACTGGAACTTAGGAAGACAATTTGATCATTTCAATAAGGCAGAATAAGGGAAGGAGACTAAGCATTTATTAAGCACCTTCTATGTACCAGGCACTATGCTAAGCGGTTTACAAATACTATCTCACATCAAACAGGATTAGACCTCAGTATATGTTCCATATAAATTTTTATTGAGACTTTTGTTTGGACGTTGTATAAATTTCCTGCTGTATGTTGCTCTCTGACCCCTGCTGCCAACTCCCCCCCCCCCCCATTGCTGGCAAAACAACAAAAAATTTTTAAAGAAAAATATGGAAAAGATGAAGAAGGGGAAAGAATCAGTAAAATCCATCAGTACATGAGGGGGGAAATGACAATGTGTGCATTGTTCCACACATTTGGAACCTCTTCATAGGAGTGTGGGAAGTGTCTTCTCATATCTCTGTTTTGGAGCTATGCTTATTCTTTGTAATATTGAAACATTCATTTTCTATTATTTTGTGATTGTGGTTTTTCTATTTACACTGTATTACATTTTTGTTTTGAGCCCTGTTTACTTCTCTGTATCAGTTCATGTAAATGTTTCCAGGCTTCTTTGTATTCATCATACTCATCATTTCTTAGAGCATAGTCTTATTCTATCATATAGTGTAGCACAATTTGTTGAGCCATTCCCCATTTTGTCGTATTTTTCAACCACAGCAAAAAAACATTGGATACTCTGAGATTGTGGTGAAACAGATTTGTTGTTTGTTTCGCACAATCCATTCCCCTGATTGAACACAAATTCTTGAAAGAAGGAGATTTCTTTTCTTTTGTATTTGTATTCACAGTATCTAACACAGTCCCTAGTATATAGTTGGTATTTAATAAATGTTAGCTCATTGATTAATGATGTTGTATCTCTGTGTCTATCTCTCTATTACTCTGTCTTTTTGTTGTTGTATATTGCATGGAAGCTATTGTGATGATTATCTTTTTAGCAAATAAAAAATAAGCAAAATCAATAAGCATTTATTAAGCACCAATGTTGGGTCAGGAACTATGGTAAGAGCTGGGGATACAAAAAGAGTCAAAAGACAGTTCCTGACTTCAAGGAGGAAAAAAAAATAGATTAATTCCAAGCAGAATGAGGCTCTGCAGTTACTTTCCTAAAGAATCACTCTCCGTGTTCAGTTTTTGCAGATTTCAAGAAACCAAGAGTTAACTACAGAAGGACTTCTTTTCCTTGGTAGTGTATTTTCCCACTACACCCCATGTACTGGGCATCTTCTAATTGAGTTTTAGTAACAAAGGGAAAGTTTCTCCAGGACAAATCTGTCTACTGTAATCTGCATTGACCAAAGCCTTTGAAAACTGAACCAATGGGAAGCTATGGATGGGACCAAA
The DNA here is from genome assembly GCF_028372415.1 of Notamacropus eugenii. Lineage (NCBI taxonomy): Eukaryota > Metazoa > Chordata > Mammalia > Diprotodontia > Macropodidae > Notamacropus > Notamacropus eugenii. The sequence continues at coordinate 35,772,559 of NC_092874.1, read as the reverse complement.
TCATTCCAATTCCACAGAGTCTAGTGACCATTGCAGAATTTTCCATTGGACTAAAGAGTTTTCCAGTACATCGCTAAGCTAGGTTCCAGTTTTATATCAAATTCATCCAGGAATGATTTTCATTTTCTGTGACTTGCCCAACTCAGGATAGAAATGAGACAAGTCTGACTTAGTGCTGCACCAGGAAGTATCCTTTCATTGTTGGAGAGAGGAAAACAAACCCTTTCACAGTTTAATCAATCTTATGGAGCAGATGGATACAGCAGTTAGTGCAAAAACAATTTTACCAGGAATATTAATACTTCTACAGTTTATCAGAAAGGGGAGTAGTCACTTACCAATAATTTTTCAAAAATATTATAGGATGTCTACTAGCAGGCACCATGGTAAATAATTTCTGACTTTGTGTTCCCACATGGCCTTATGAGGTCGTTAAAACTGATAATTAAGTTGTCTATGTACACGAAATGCCAGGGAGAATTGAGGTAATCTTGCAGGTGGTTTTGTACCCAAATCTTATCTAAAATATTCAGATAATAGAAGCAAAAAATTGTTTTTGAATTGTCTAAATGATTGATTTAATTTTCCACTTTAATTTGCATGCCTAGACATACATTCATGTGCCAGAGTGCTCATATCCAAGGATCCTATTTTTAGATGTCATTGTTTAACTAATTCTAATATTACATACTAAAATTATTTTTCTTTTAAAATAAAAAAGAATGGAAATCTTCAATTTACAGGTAGACTATGTTCTAAAAGTGCTTGTTAAATCTTCACGTAGAAAATGTTATCCATGAGAATTAACTTCTTAAGTCTAGCTATAAAAACTTTATTTAGCCCTAATGTAGCTGAAATCGCCACCATCTTAGAATTGCCCCATTTCTTATCCAAATTTCATAGAAGACTTCTATTCTTCTTCCTCTTGCGCTTTTCCCTTCTCTAGACTCTTCCTTTCCCTCCTGTGCCCTTCATACTTTGTTTACATTCTGAGCTAAATAGACCTTTGTGAGCTAACCTGCAAACCTCTTCAGATCTTATGACATTACATTTTGGGGACCGCTAGGTGGCGCCACAGTGGATAGAGCACTGGGACTGGTGTCAGGAAGACCTGAGTTCAAATTTGTCCTCAGACACATACTAACTTTGTGATGCTAGGCAAATCACTTAACCTCTCATTTTACCTCAGTTTCCTCATCTGTACAATGGGGATAATAATAGCTTCTACCTTGGAGGGGTATTGTGAGGATCAAATAAGATAATGTTTGTAAAGTACTTAGCAGAGCGTCTGGCATACAGAAGACACTACTTAACTATTAGCTGTTATATTATTATCTATATGGCAAATTATTCTAGGGTGAAATGACTGATCAGGTTCTCTCTGCCACAGCTCCAGTGACTATTGGCTCTCTGGAATGCTCCAATAAAAAAGTACAGTAGTTCAGGGAATACTAATTTACCTTTCCCCACCCCTGACTGGCTAGGACTGGCTGGTCACCATATCCTAGTGGTGTTAAGTTAGAGGACCATTGGATTTTCAAGTTGTAAAGAACCTTAAAAATGATCTGTTCCTTGGTTTCTTTATGTGTGTGTGTGTGTGTGTGTGTGTGTGTGTGTGTGTGTGTGTTGTTTACCTCTGTAGAAGTCTGGAGAATCTTATGGCCCTCTGTTCAGTCATTCAGTCAATGAACATTTATTAAGTTTCTATTTTGTGCCAATGATTTAAAATATGTACAATAAAATTCATAGAATTGCAAAGGAAATTAATTATATTAAAGGGTATCTATCTAAATTTTTTTAAAAAATGTTTGTGGACCCCAAATTAAGAACTACTGATCTTGTCCAAACCTGTCAGTTTGCAGATGAGGAAAATACTGGAAATCACAGAGTGACTGTAGAATAAATGAAAAGGGAATATCTTCAAATCTTGAAAAGGAAGATAAGGCATTAGAACCTTCCTGCTCCTACCCCTACTTCTTTTTCCTCCTACAGGGCCATAGGGTGTGACTTTCTCTTAAGCACAAAAAGCTTTCCAAATGCTTTGACTGGAAGACAACAGTAGGACAAGTTCACTATGGAAACTATCAGTTAGATGACTGTTGATGTTACATTTTTAAATGTTTTCTCTTAATTCATTATTACACCATTTGCCACAACCAATTTGAACCATAAAGCTGAATACCTTGGAGTGGAGAAAAATTAAACATGTTTTCATTTGTTTCTCACTGTGATAAGTGGATCTTGCTGAGACTTCATCAAAGTTGAAATATCTGGTAGGACAAAAAGGTAGAGACTGGATGTCACTGTCCTGGCTGAAAGAGCAGCACTTAAGCCAAAAAGAGAATTGTAATGCTTCATCTCAAAGTTAGTAGCTGCCTCCACTCCGAGATCCCAACCTAGCAGAACCTCTGTAGATTGGATAAGGGATAAGGGATAAGCCCAGAGTGGGTATTACATTAGAGATCAGTAGGAAAGATGGTCTATCAAAGTAGTGGCTATAAACAAGCAGATGTTTAATTCTTGAAAAAACACGTATTGTTTATTGCATACAAGGGAAGGTGGATGCCCTTGCAAATTAAAAGATAGATAGATGGCAAATATCATTCTCAAAGTGCTTATAACCTTAAAAACAGAGAACAGGTAACGTATGAATAAGGTCAGATTCAGACATGTCAGTTTCCTGTTGGTCACACCTTTCTTTGTATATTTTTCAGGGATGGGGAGCCTCCAGTCTCGAGGCCACATGCAGCCCTCTAGATCCTCAGGTGTGTGCTTGAGGACCTAGAGGGCAGCATGTGGTCTCAAGGTTGCAGGTTCCCCACGCTTGAGTCCTTGGTCTATGAAAAGAATCTTGGCCCAGGATTCATCATAGAGGCATGCACACAGACACACACAGACCCAGACACACACACACACACACACACACACACACACAATTTCATATATCTAGTGCTTAGCTCCTGTGCTTGAAATACTACAAAGAGGGTAAGTGTCTGAACACTGCCTAAAGAGTTGTAGAAAGTACACTGAGAGCCCTATTAATGTTAGATGTGGATTTTCCTCTCTCTGAAGATCTTGCTGCTCTCCCTAGATGCTCTACAGAGTCATCTGCTTCCAGGGTGATTCTGATCAATGCTGACAACTGAGTGGTTTGATCCAATTGATATGTTTGATCTCTTTTCCTGAGGGAACCTAGGACCAATGACAAGGCTGTTTTCTTATATGCTCTTGTATTTACGTCACATTGGGATTCCATTTCATCCTTCACGTTCAGTATAAATTCACTTAGCTGTACCTCTGAGGTGTGTTGGCTTAGCTGGTACACAGTGGGTACTTAATAAATGCCTGCTGATGTGTTTCTTATTTTTTCCTTACTAGCAAAAATCGTTATAATTTCCTTAAAAGCAAAAAAAAAATTATGGTCACTTAGACTGAAAAAAATCTAGTATTTTTTTTTTTTTACTTATGGTGCTAATTATTGTGTTTTTTGTAGAAATCCATGCTACAATTTAGATACCTTTCCTTTGCTATTCTCAGCATGATGATGTCCCTTTTAATTTATCGTGTGTGTGTATGCATGTGTGTGTGAGAGAGAAAGTATGTGTGTGTGACAATGTGTGTGTGAGAGAGAGAGACAGAGAGACACAGAAAGGGGGGGGGAGAGACTTTCCCCTACATATTTATTATGCTGGGCTTATAGAGCCTAGTCTTCATTTTATTGGCTCTTACTGGCATCTATATACAAGATGTCTTAAAAGCCTTAAAGTCTTAAAACTGCACTAAGAATTTTGGGACGTGCTGTATTTATTTGTATGTAAGATGTCAAAGAAAAACGGAAAGTAGCACCTTGGAACGCTACCTTGAAAGAGAAAATGCCAACACATTTTTTTCTGCACCTGAAGCTTTTAATTCTTTAATCCACTGTGGAATGTTGCTTAATTACATATTTTATTTATGCATAACTGAAAATTATGTACTTTAGTTTCAACAATGCTAGGAAAGCACGTATTGTTTATAAATAAAGAAAGGTCTCTTTGCCACTATTTTCAATGCATGAAATATTTGGGGAATTTTCACTAGTTCTACTTTGGAAAAGTTCATTTAAAAATTGGGGAAGCATTTCTTTTTTTTGTTTTAGTGTTTTCTTAAGAAATCAAGGAGCACTTCACCTGAAAATAGTGAGACGTTTCTGTCATCATGACCCAGTGCTCTATTTTAGTAAGCAGTTTCTTTTCTCCCCAGAAAAACCTTTGGTGATCTGTTTAGCGGACATCTTTTGTTTTTATATCGCCTTCATTTTCAAACTGATCCACTCCCTTCCCCTATACATTCGGTAATTCCCTTGTTACAAAAAGCAAAAATAAAAAAGGAAAAACAAAAAAAAGTCAAAGTATTTATGATCCTGATAGTATGTACAATGTTCTCCTGTGGTCCCTCACCTCTGCAAAGGGAGGGAGAGGCATTTTCTCAACTCTTTCCCAGGGTCAAGGTCTCTTGTCAATATCCTTACACAGAATTCAGTTCCACAGTTTCAGTGTGTATGTGTGTGTGTATAAGTGCGTGTGTGTACATGTGTGTATGTGTGCATGTATGTCTGTATGTGTGTGTGCATGTGTATGTAAGTGTGTGCATGCCTGTGTGCATGTGCACGTGTGTGCATGTGTGTACACATGCATGTGTGTTTATGTGTGTGTGTGCATGCGTGTGTGCATGTGTATGTGGTTATTTTATTGCTGTTCATTCATTTACTATGTTGCAGTCATTGTAAATCCTTTTTCTTCTTACACTCTTCATCAATTCGTATGTCTTCCTATACTTCTCTAACATCTTCATATTCACAAGTAAATTAACAAGTAAATGTTTGTTAAGTGCTTTGTGCTAGATACTCTGCTAATTTCTGAGACATAAGGACAATGAAATAGTGCCTGACCTCAAATAGCTTACGTTCTATTGGGGAAGACTAAATGTAAGTATGTCATATGAATATATACAAAATATTGATAAGGCAACTGAGGAGTGACGACAGCAGCTGAGGGGATGAGGGGATGTTTTCAGGTAGAAGGTTGTGCTCAAGATGCGTATTGAAGAAATGAGTGATCCTGAGAGGCAGTGGTTGGGAGAGATGTGTGGGGGACAGACAGTATAAAGGCACGGAAAAAGGAGTATTGTGTATGAGACACAACAAGAAAACTGGTCAGGGTGGACTGTAGTGGACAATAAAGGACTGTAGCATGGAATTAACCTGGGAAGGTAAATTGGACTAAAGTTGTGAAGGGCTTCAAATGTCAACAGAAAAGTTTTTATTTGATCCCAGAATCAATAGGGTGTCTGTGCTTTAGGGAAGTCATTTTAGTGATTGTGGGAAATAGATTGGAATGGGGGAAGACTTAAGACAGGAATGCCAATTAAGAGGCTATTTCAAGAGTCCAGGTGAGATTTGATGACAACCTGAATGAGGATTTTTGTGAGATAGAGAGAAGAGAATGTATGAGAAATATGTTATGGAAGAAGAAATGACAAGGTTTAGTAGTTGATTGAATATGGGGAAAGGGAAAGGAGTAAGGGATCAAGACAGTGCCTAGGTAGTGAACTTAGGAGACCTGCAGGATACTAATACCCTTGACAGAAATAAGGAAATTCAAAAGAGGAGTGGATTTGGTAGGAAAGGACATATGATGAAAAGTTATCCTCCAATAGATAAGGAATTGACTAACACTTCTTAAAATAATTGCATACTATTAATAATCATCTACAAATCACTAATTATAAGAGAAATGCAGATGCAAACAACACTGGTGCTTCACCTCAAAACCAGAATATTGACCAAAAACATGGATATAGTTAATGTTGGAGATGCTGGATCATTTTTTATCATCAAGTAATATTATAATACTTTCACGTCATCATGGTTTGTTTAGCCATTCTACAAGTAAAAGGCATCCATTTTTATTTGAATTCTTGTCATCAGCAATGAAGAGATTGGGGTAGTCATTTTAGCACCACCATGATCAGTTTCTTTTTAAAAATTGTTCCACTAATTTCTCAATTTTTGTTTTATTTTATTTTGAACTTAATAAATCCCAAGCAAAATGAACATTCCTATATACAGAATAGAATAGAAAAAAAGAGGATTGTAAAATTATGAATGGAATTAAAGATCCTTATTACATATGACGTACTTTTAAAATTAGTACCAAATAGTTTTGATGGTTTTTATTTTGTTTTAATATTTTGAGATCTGGTACTGTAGGTCTCTTTCCTTGCCATTTTTCTCTGTTATTCCCCATAAGATTCTTGACCTTTTGTACCTCCTCTTCCTCATGATCACAATTAACAGGCACTTATTAAACACTTACTATGTGCTAGGCATAAATATATATATGTATGTATACACACATATTACGCATATGAATTTGAAAAATAAAACCATGTTCCCTGTTCTTAAAAAGTTCACATTCTAAGATGGGAGAAAATATAAATAAGCATAAATAAATAAAAATAAATAAAGCTCTTTACCTACAAGATATATGCAGTGTAAAAGTCCTCCAGACAAATATTGTTATTTTTTCCTAGCTCTATAAATTAACTGATATGAAACTGAATAAGTAAATTAATTTTGATAGCATTGTTGTTTTATTAGGTTGGCATGGTCCAACCATGAGCAATTAACATCTCTCAAAATATTTAGGTCATTTTATTTATGCTACATTTTTGTAGCATAAATCATCAATAGCATTTTATAGCATAAAGTTCATCAATATTGTACGTCAATTTCATGATGGCATGTTTGCCTGGGTTCTGGATAATGGACAAAGCTCTCGTGCCTTTTCAGTCACCAATGGAGTGAAATAGGGTTGTGTGCTTGCTCCCAGGCTTTTTAGCATGATATTTTCAGCCATGTTGACAAATTCTTTCAATGAGGATGAACATGGCATCAAGGTCAACTACTGTACTGATGGTAAGTTCTTCAATTTGAAAAGGTTACAAGCCAAGACCAAAGTGGAGGGAGTGTTGGTGCATGATTTTCTGTTTGCAGATGATTGTGCACTCAATGCAGCCTCTGAAGCTGAGATGTAACAAACTATGGATCAATTCTCTGCTGCCTGTGCTAATTTTGGCCTAATAATTAAAACCACAAAAGCATAGGTGCTCCATCAGCCACCACCACACCATCCATATGTGGAACCATCTGTTACAACAAATGAAGAAGTTTTGAATGCTGTGGATAAGTTCACTTACCTTGGTAGTGTACTTTCCAGGAATGTACACATTGACAATGAGATTAATGCATGCATTGCCAGAGCTAGCTCAGTGTTTGGGAGGCTCCAAAGAAAGGTTTGGGAGAGAAGAGGTATTAGACTTGACTACCAAACTGAAGGTCTACAGAGCCATTGTGATGACCTTATTGTTATATGCTTGTGAAACATGGACAGTCTACCAGTGCCATGCTAGGAAACTGCATTGCTTCCATTTGAACTGTCTTAGGAAGATTCTGAGGATCACCTGGCAGGATAAGGTACCAGACACTGAAGTCCTTGCTCAAGCTGAACTGCCAAATATTCAAACTATGCTTCAGAGAGCGCAACTCTTATAGGCTGTCCATGTTGTTCGAATGCAAAATGTATGCTTGCCGAAAAGACTATTTTTATGGAGAACTAGCATGGGGCAGATGATCACAGGGTGGCCAGAAGAAACAATACAAAGACACTCTCAAGGTCTCTCTTAATAACTTTGGATTTGACTGTGCAACATGGGAGATACTGGCACAGGACTGTTCAGCATGGTGTGCCCACATAAGAAAAAGTGCTATGCTCTTTGAGCAAAACAGAATTGAGACAGCACAAAGTAAACCCAGGATGCACAAATTTGGGATATCCACCCCAAATATTCAAATGGACTATCTGTGCCCAACCTGTGGTAGAGCATTCCGAGCTCGTATTGGTCTGATCAGCCCCAGTCAGACACACTGAAATTTCACTTTACGATGGTGATGTCATTTTGGTCCTCTTAGAAGACGTAGGACAACAACCAACCAACCAACCAACATTTTTGTAGGTATATTCACTTAGTTTTTATGTATACCTTGGTAGATGGACTCCTAAATATTTTATATATTCTGTAGTTATCTTAAATGGAACTTATCTTTCTTTTTCTACTGAGTTTTGTTGGTAATTCATGGAAAGGCTAATGATTTATATGAGTTTATTTTATATCCTGACACTTTGATAAAAGTATTAATTACTTTGATTAATTTTAGTTTATCCTCCAAGGTCATGCAGATCATGACATCACTTCCACAAAGTCATGTTTTTGTTACTTCTTTGCCTAGGCTAATTCAATTAGTTTCTTTTTCTTGTTGCTATTGTGTAGCATTTCTAGCACTATACCAAATAAAAATGTTGATAATGTGCATAAAGGCCTCTAGTTTATTTCCATTTTATGTATATACTGTCTTTTAATTTTAAATACACACTATTTGCCATATTAAAGCAAGATGCATTTATTCCTATGCTTTTTAATGTTTTTAACTGAATGTATATTATATTTTGTCAAAGCTTTTTTGTATCTGTTGAAGTAATTATATAATTTTATTGTTTTTATTATTAATATGATCTATTATCTGTATAGTTTGCCTAACTCTAATTGAACCAGTCCTGTCTTTCTGGAATAAATCTGCCCTGTTCATAATGTAAAATGCTTCTCACATGTTGCCATGTCTTTGTGCTTTGTGTTTTATTGATACCTTTTGGTTTTTGCATTATCTAAGTTTCCCCCTATATCTGTCTACTCTCTCTTCTGAGGGAACCATCTCTTATAACAAGGAATCACTTTAAAAAAGAAAAAGAGGAAAAATGGATCAAAACACAAAGCCCCCTGAAATTCTACACCTGTGGTCCCCTTCCTATACTCTCAGGAGTGGGGGGAGGTGTCATGTCTTACCTTTGGGGCAAAGTTTATTCTTTATTATTTCACAACATTTATTTTTAGCTGTTTTGTGGTTGACTTTTCCATTTATATCATGGTGATCATTATTTTTCTGGCTCTACTTACCTCATTTTGTGTCTTTCCATGTTCTTGTATTTATCACGTTCGTTGTTTCTTACCACATGGTAATATTCCATTATGTTTATGTGTCACCATTTGCTTTGTCATTCCCCAGCTGAAGGACACCCACTTGGTTTCTATTTCTTTGTGACCCCAAAAAGTGCTGCTGTAAATATCTTGGTGAACATGGAGCCTTGCTTTTTGTCAATGACTTCTTTGGGATATATGTCAAGCAAAGGAATATCAAGGTCAGACTTTATGTAGGCAGGTAGATGGCACCATATATGGAGCATTGAACTTGGAGTGAGGAAGTTCAGCTTCAGACACTTACTATCTTTGTGACTTATGCAAGTCACTTAACCTACTATCTTCCTCCCAGTTTTCTCATTTGTAAAATGGGGGTAATAATAGCTATTATGAGGACAAAATGAGATAATATTTGGAAAGTGCCCTGCAGCCCTTAAAATGTATAGAACTTCTGGCTGCCATTATTAATTCCAAATTGCTTCCCGGAATGATTGTACTGACCCTTAACCACACTCACAATGCATTAAATGTACATACATATCTTTTCACAATTTCTCACAATGACCAGTGCAATCATTATCATCTTTTCCATTTTTCTAGGTGTGAGGTGAAACCTCACGGTTATTTTCATGTGTATTTCTCTTACTATTAGTGATCTCTTTTAGTAGTTAAGGATTTTGAGTTGTTATTTATTAGGTATATTGGCCAATAAAAGGATCAAGTTAGTTGGGGTCAGGGAGCTCCAGTGAGTGGATACCCAGGAGACCGAGGGAGATTTCCAGAGATGCCCTGCATGGAGGGGATTGAAAAAGGCCTTGGTTTCAGTCTTGGCCTTGACTGAGGTCTCTTTCCCCACTGTGCCTAATGGAGGGTTACCCCGAAAGCTTAAAGCAATCAAGTGGAAGATGGTCTTCTCCTCTTCCCATCAGTGTCTTAGCATATCCCCAAATCAGCTGACAGCAGGGTCTACAAGAGACCAAGGACAGACAGGATGTAGATTCACAGCTTCACAAGCAGTTCAGCAAATTACGCTAGCCTTAACAGGCACTTCTTTAGTTTGCCTTGAATGGGAGAAAAGGACATTTAGCAACTAGGAGCTGTGAGTCAGTCTTTTGAACTCATTTTCCCTTGGAATCCTACTTCCTATGGGAGAGGGCTTCACAGACTTTTAGGAGGATGTTTTTTATTTCAGCAGCTCTTATATATCACATTAGTACCATACCCCTTTCTAAAAGCTCCGTAAGCCTGGCTCACTAAAATGATTTTCAACCGATAATCTTGGAGGAGGCACATTTATGGGATTCCAAGTCAATAGTCTTAGAGGATCAATCCTCATGGAATACCTCTAGGATCCAGAAGGAGAGATTTAGCCTTGCTCCATGACCAAGACTTGTCTGAGTGAATGGGAATTGAGATATCTTACAGCTTAAGTGGGCCATGCACTTATGTCATTGGAGAGCCTAAGGTGTTCCTTGAGGGCATGTTCTATTTGATCTGTCTTCATGTTTCCAAACTCTAGCACAGTGCTTGGCACATAGAAATATCTTGATAAATGATAATTGACTGAGTCAAGTACCCACATGGACAAGATCACAGATCCTGGAAGGATGAAAATACTCATCTGTGGAGGAATTTTCACATGCATAAAGTATTAAAAATACTCAATATGATTTGTTTCTTTCTGAATTGCTGCCTTCTGTATGTTTGTGGTATAGTCTTTTCTTAGACCATGAGCTCCTTGAGGGCAGGGACAGTGCTGATGCTTTCCTTTGTATGTGCAATGCTTAGCATAGTGCAAGTAAGTGTCTGATAAGTGATTGCTGGTTAACTTAACATTGTTATTGGTATAACTTTTCACGAGCTACATGGACCTCCAAACAAATCCTCTTTCTTCCATATGATTTGCCTAGCAAGTGTTAAAAAGAAGGCACCTTGGAAAACTGAGACTTTTGTTTGAAAACACTGGCTTTTGGAGAACTTTTGAGGGGCAACGACAGAAATGAAGGTTGGACAGAAAGGAAGATAAAAGATGCAAGTGATTGACAGAAAACTATTGTTCCTTGGGCTTAAATCCTTGACAGATCACTTGTACTAGGTCATATATCAGAGTATCTGGTCATGACTCAATGAGTTGGCCCATCCGAAGTACATATATACATGAGCTATATTTTATATGTTTATTTGACAAGCCCTGTGCTATCAGTTAATAAGACTGGAAAGCTGGAAAAAATGCATTTGTAACGCGCAAAACCCAGAGATTTGACCAATTACGTGAAAAAGCATATTTCTGGTTTGGATGCCACAGAAAGTAAATCTTGGTGATCACAATGGAAGAAATGATTGTGTTGCCCTGTCATTGGTACATGTCAGTATCAATTTCTGTGTCTATAGCAGGAGTAATGAAATACAAGTCTGAAAGGCCAGTCCACTTTTCAACGTGATGTTCAACTTTATAGGTTCTTGACAAAGAGGTAACACATTCAGTGCTCTAGGTCCCCTTCTAGGTCCCATTCTTTAGATTCCATGGGTTATAAGGGGTAACATTAATGGTGAGTGATATTAGGATCGATGACCATCACCTGCGAGCTGAAAGGGTCCTTAGAAGTCATAGGACCACAGTATCATAGAGCTAGAGCGGAAGAGACCTGAGGCTATCTTATTCAAACTCCTCATTTTACAGATGATAAGACTGAGAGGCTCAATGAATTGTTGCAGGTGGCACAGGTAGCCTGTGAAAGAACAGGTCCTCTGGTTCCAGTGTTCTTTCCTGTGTGCCAGGTTGCTTCCCAAGCCAGTGTTAGTGAGAAGAGACACCACACTAATAATAACAAGTCAGGAAGCCATGACTGAACTTGGAGAGTTTTTCATGTTAAAATGAAATATTGAATTATTGTACATAGAACATATGCACAGATTTTGGAGCAAGAAAGAATTGAAAATGTATATCTTAAAAAGGCAATTCTGCACTGTTTTTATTCAACATGTGGAATTAATTATAATACAGGTACAGTATGTTGATATATACCTTTGACCACACTCCATTAATGAGCATATTGTATATATTTTCATTAGTAATATGCATGTTAAAGCCTTCTCCTTTAGTTACTGCGGAAAATCATGCAAATACTTAGCTTTTGCATTGAAATGACATAATTGCTTCAGAAGAGATACTAGGAAAATCATGTGCATCCTTAAGTTGGCAAAATGATCATTTGACTTGTTTTATTCCTTAGGCTTGACATAAGGAAAATCTTCCTAACCAACAGGGATATCTACAAGTGGACCAGCCTGCCTTGGGAGAAGCTGGGATTAAACAGCAGCTGGATAACTACTTACGAGGTGAGTCATGGATGGAAACAGAAAGCCACTTCCAACTCAGTCTTTAATTGCTTAGCCAAGGTAAGTAGGATCAAGGAAAGAGATGGTAGCAGACCAGTGTAGTTTTAATGTTGTTTAGTTTCCTGATCTGTAGGAGAAAGGTGATAGCATCGCAACATGTAAGAACTTGGTTTGTTTTAATTCTTCCATGGTATATTCATTTAACCCATTTTAATTGAGGACCTATGTGCATATACAATGGACTCCATTTTCATCACTTAATGATGCACATTTATAGAAACTGGTTTCTCATAACATCAGGAGGGAGTTTAGTACACTCCACTTAGTAAAAATAGGATTATACAATACATAAAGACCTCAATATTAAATGGATGTTAGCAACAGAAAGTGGGGTTGAATTGGATGGTGACTGGCTACCTACAAGTATATATCGCTCAACTTTAAGATACTTGAAAATATTTGAGTTTCATCCTATGTATTGGCTAAGCATAGTCATGTCAATTTGAAATTTTCTTTAGATTGGGTATTGGAAATCCTAGGATGTTAATCAATGCACACATTATGCACATACTTTGAAACTAAGTACCACGTAATTAGGACACTCATAAGAGTTAACCTTGTCTTCTAAGAAGGTATGTGTCAACTCTGCATACTATGGGCCAAGGAGATACTGTCAACAATATTATTTTTGCATAGTACACAAGAATATATGGTCACTGAGTGTCCTACATATTAGTAAGAGAATGCTGAGTGAAGGAGTCCATGACAGATTCAGATTCATAGGGTTGAATATCATCTATGAACTCCCCAACTCTGCTAACATACTTGAGTAGAGCATGCTATGTATGGCATGTGTATCTTTAAAAGGTCTCTGAGATACTTTTCACATAATGAACTTTGTTAAATGGAGTTTTAGCACATAAACCTCTTGGCACATAAAAAAAATCACAGGATTTAGTGTTGGAAGTGGACTTCAGAGACCAGCTAGTCTAAGGCTCTCATTTTACAAATGAGGAAATTGAGGTCTACAGATGTGAAAGACTTACCCAGTCATTAGTAGTTAATAGAAGGACTGGGCTTCCAACCCAGGTCCTTGGCCTCCAGATAAATGTTCTGCTATAGCACGCTGCTGCCTTTAGGAGGCCAGTCATGATGCATACAGGATACTGAGGGAGGCCTCTACGGATCAATGCACCATCCAAGCTGGAACTCTCTCTAAAGCAGCCTCACCATGGCCACTCAGATTACTAGCACCCTTTCTTCTTGGAAAATTATGTAATATAACCACTTTCATTTAAAGGAATTAAATGATATTTCTTAGCAAATGTCATCTGTTATTGTTGGTGAGTATTTACAATACAAGTGAACCAGTCTACTCTATTTTTCAATCCAAAAGAAAATGAGGAGCCTTTTGGAATGAGAAAGAAAAACCTTACCTGGAAGCCTGGGGTTCAGGTTAAAAATTAAGTGTTTTGGTGTGTGTCTTGGTACCTTGCCTTAAATTTAAAAAAAATGAAAAGAACACAACCACCAAAATATTTCAGTTTCTCTCACTACCACCAGCTCCCATCCAGAGGAAGTCAGAAAAAGGAAGTTTCGGGGGGAAAACCCCATATATTTATACATCATACTCTTTCTAGTAAGTACATAAGGAATAGTTACATGGCTAATGTTGATATTCTCACTAATTTCAGCTCCTCCATCAAATAATTCCTTTCTTGTTTCATAATGAGCTGAGATGCATTAGAAGTTGAACCCTTATTAAATCAAAGGAACTAGAAACTTTTGGGGTAGAGTTTGAAGTTTATGGGAAACCAGCTGCCTCTAGAGTAGCTTAGCTGTGCTTCAATATTAAATTGTATTTTAAAGCTGAATTGGGAGTTTTCAATGCTCACAATTCAGTTTCTTAAGTAAAGGTTCAAGGTTAAAGGAGCCCGGCTGCCTGCAAGATATCATCTGGGGTAGGGCAAATAGTGAACTGAAAGGAATTGGGTAATCATGGATCCCTTCTCAAGGAACCTCATAGCCCCGTTAGCTGTGTTCAGAAAACCTATGGGAAAACATTAAGAACAGAAGTTAAACAAAAGAATTTTCAAAATTGAAATATGAATGAAATATTTTATAACTATATCTTCACTTCATTCTCTGACAATTAGCATGTTTAATTTTGCTACTAAGTAGTTTGCTAAGGTTTAGTCTCCCTAGGATTAGTTAACCCAATATCAAACCAATGTCAGGAGAAAATGAAGTCATCACGTAACATACACAGCCTTTAGGCTTCTGGTTTTGTGTTCTCATATTCCTAAGGTAGTTTCTAGACTAGAAGAATATAGGCAGTTCGATGAACTCAAAAGTTACTGGAATCACTAACAGCTAATAACTATTCTTCAAAATCTTGCTTACTAAGGAATTTTCTTAAAGAGCCATTTTTTCTATTTATTTTATGTGACTATTAATGGCCTTTTAAAGTGTTTATACATTAGTATAAGGAACAGTATGAGCATAATTCACGTAGCACAAAATAAAAGCAGCTGTACCCATTATAAGAGCATCGCTGCCAGGGATGGTAAATATGTTTGTGCCTGATAGCTTTTGGACTCCAGAATATCCCGCTATCTCTGTTTAGCAGGCAAAATATGAACCAAGACAAGGCAGGTTATGATTTCCATCATGGAATTTCAATGTATGTGTGTGTATGTGTGTTATGCACACACACACACACACATGCCATCAACATGTAAATTTTACAAAGGCTAATACAGTCCTTGAGAGAGAACTTTTCAGATGGTCTCTCTCCAAACAACGAGGTACTGCTGGGAAAGTACTATTAGCCACCTAGAGAGAGAGGGCATCCCTTCAAGTTCCCTTACAGTGAGTACACATAAGCAGACAAACCCTCCCATAGCATACCATACAAACAATTTTAATTGTGTAGTTACAGTCAATAACCACTCCTAGTCAGAACAGTTCTGCATAAAGGAAATTGTGATACACTTATAAAAACAGCTAGCTGTAACAAAATAACTGGTGTTTTCATAGCAATAAACTCATAAAAAAGAAATACACCTTTGTACAGAAAATTTATACAGATGTAGCTTTAAAATTGATTGTAAACCAAAGGAAGACACATTGCAAACATCAATTATTTTCACATTAATTGCATAAGTTTCTAAGGTGATCTATTAGTTTTATTTACCTAAGCTTATTTGCATGATAGTAAAAATTGCATACAACAATAAGAGTGAAGCTTATAGAATGAATTGCTTGGATAACATCGAGCACTTTTTATAGGCAACTGTGTAAAGCACATGTTCTCTATTTAAAACTTTTAAGACACTTTGTTTTACTGCCCATCAAAATACATTTATAAATAGAAAAGAATCAGTATGAGAACGAGAGAAGCAATATTACATTTAACGGAAACTTCCCCAAAAAATAATTACAACATGATGCTGCAGGATCTACAAATAAATAATGAGGACTAAATTGTGTTTCACATTTTCTTTCCATTTTTAAAAATCATGTAACAATGAAAATGAAAAAAAAATATTACAGTGACCTTTTATTTCCAAAAAAGAAAACAAATCTGAATTACGGCAGTGCCATATAATACAAGGCATTTGTTGGCGTGTGTTATTTTAAAACTGCATTCCACAGTATATAGTTCTTTACAATAGAGCAAGAGCAACAAACTCTCTTTTTCTTTAAAATAAGTGTGAGTTTCCAAAGATCAAGTGTGGAGTGTTACAGCAATAATAATGATAATTAATAATAATCATAAAAAAATGAAACAATAATGAAGTTGTAATGCTTCTTTGAAAGCTCCAGAATCAAAAATCACTGGTAGCATGCTTATTGGATACGACAGGGTGTAGCCAGTGAACACAAATTAATATCAAACAATCCTCAACGCTTCATCTGTAGCTGTAGAGCAGTTTGTAAAACAGAGTAAAACATTTAGCGGTCTGCATTATCTTTTTTTTTTCATTTCGTGTGTGCGCGCGCGTGTGTGTGTGTGTGTGTGTGTGCAAGTTTCTGAAGACTCATTGGCCAAACAATGAACAACAAAGGTTTCTGAGAGAATGCAAGATGGAATTTTCATTTAATTAGTTAATACCAGGGGCACTGTTGAATGAAAATAATACTTTTCTCTTAGTCTTTCAGATCAGCATTAATGTCCGTGTTCCCTTCCACTGATAATTCTTCTTCTAATTTCACTGAAAAAAGGGAGTTTGCATTTTTATCTTGGACACTTTCCTCCAAATCTTTCAGCAACTCTTCTTCTTTATATTCTGCAACATCTACCTCTAAACCGGAATTGTCCTTCAGTTTCCCATGGTGCTTGAGATAATATCGCTGGTTCTGAAAGAACTTAATAATGGTATACTTGGGAAGGTCAAGCTGGGCAGAGAGAGTCTGGATTGCTTCTTCATCTGGATACAGGCCTACATCCTGTATAAAGCTCTGGAGAATTCCCAGAGCTTCCACAGAAATTTTTGTTCGCGGTCGTGTCTTCTGCCGATTTTCATCCTCTGATTCGGCTGGGGAAGCGACGGTAGGCTGCCTAGGGGGAAGTCGGGGCCCAGGCTGCTGTTGCTGGGCTTGGGGCTGCTGCTGCTGCTGCGGCGGCTGCGGCGGCTGCTGCTGCTGCTGCTATAAAGACAAGAAAAAAATTAAATTCTATTTTTGTTATTCATCTATAAAGCTTACTAGAATTAAAAAAAAAGTAGTTCTCATACCCACAAATGGCTCCTTAAAGGAACAAAGAGTTCAGATCAAAAGCATAAGACAGGTTAAATGGCTCAAAGCGTTAAAAAAACCCAAAGAAACCTCAAAGTAATGTGACCCAGAAAGGAGGAGTGCTAACGTGGTGGACCGTCAGGGAGCAGGGCAACTTGTTAAATCCCTGATTTTTGACCTCTGCTCTGAAAAGTCACCAGTTAGCATTCTGGAAAAAGTAAGCAATAAACTTAATTTGGGGGATACAAAACTAAGAAAAAATTAACCAAGTAAATTATGATGTAATTAACAAAGATAGTTAGCATGAGGATTTAGAAATAATAATCAAAGATATTTTTAAAAGGTGAGCTACAGGACCCAATGGGAAAAACTCTGTGTGTGTGTGTGTGTGTGTGTGTGTTATTCTCAACCAGGGGCTGGAAAATGGCATTCTCATCAAAGATCATGTTTAAAACATAAGTCAATTCGTCAAGATCTGTGACTGTTTAGAGCGACTATCCCTTTTTAGTCCAAAAGAACCATTGAGAGCCTCTGATTTATGACTTTCTTGCCAAGTGATCCCCAAAAAGTAGCAAAGCTTCTTAACAAAGGCCAAGAGGCCGTACCAATGGATGTCTTCATCCTGACTGATTGGTAAAATTTCACTCTAGTCAATTCTGGTGTGTAAAGACTTTTCCTCCTAAGCCAAACTCATATGATGAAGTTTCAGATTTAGTGCAGGCATACTTGTTAATAATTAGTATCTATATGTGCTGTAATTTGCCATATATAATTACATATAATAAATACGACACATTCACATACTGTATGCTGTAGATACTTTTTTTTAACCAGCAAGGCAAATCAACCTGAGTAAGCAGCAAAATATTAGAATGTTTACACTGTGCATAAGCATTTCCTTTTATCCCCCTAAGAAGCAATTTTATTAAAAACAATTTACATTTTCAAACAAGTACTGTTTTATTACTTAACATATATCTTTCTCTTTTTTATTTTTGCTAAATCAAACAGTAAATTTTTCAGGCTTTCACAATTATTTTAGTGCTTGATATCCTAAGGGACTGCCTTTTTCAATGTGTTTTATCTTTAATACACACTCATGGCTTTTTTCTAGTGGCTGGAAAGCTCCCTTCTTTTTAGCTTTGTAAATATATATGTATTTTCTCCTATAGAGATAATAGAAGTAATTCTCAAAGATAGCGGAGTTGGAGAATTCTGCCAGCCAACTGTTTTCTCTTCCAGAGAGGAAACTGAAAAGATCCCTGTAGATCTCTCAAACAACAATGAATGATGCAGCATTAAGTTCACCCTTGACCCCGATGAACAACAGGAATACAGAGTATGACATTGTGAACCCAGAACCTAGACATTCCATGTGGGAGTGAGGAGGGGAAGAAAGTCTTGTTCTTCCTCAGCACAGGTTGGATTCTGTGGCAAAATCTTCCTTCAGCATTCCTGCCATTGCGTGGTGGGCTTTTTCCCCCAAGTTATAACAAATTCTTTCTCTTTGATTAAGGGAGTGGGTCCTTGAAAGCCCCCTTTTTCTCCCTGACATGTTTAACTTGTGCCAGCTCACCTGTGGAGCAGCACCCAGCCATGGTCCAGGGGTCAGCAGGCTTGGTGAGAAAGTACCTCTAGGCTCTCCTTTCACAAGGGTGGTGGGAGAGGGGCTCTGAAGGAAAAACAAACATACATTGACTCACCCCTGATTTGGGATTTCTAAGGAAGGGACAGTGGGAGGATATATCAGAGCGAATGGGAGAGAAGATGAAGAATCAGGTGTGGCTGTACTGCTATTTTACTCTTGCACTGAATCCAAGATACAGAGATGGGAAGTCTGTAAGAAACTTCCTTCACACCAGCACTCATTCCTCTGCTTGGGAGCTCTAACAGTGTTGATCAGAGGTGGGCTTTGATTTTAAATTCTGATTTAAAAACAAAGGTACAAGCCAATCAACCCAACAATTTTTAAAAATCCACATATACCAAAAATAAATAGGTTCCCATTAAGAAAGACACTCTCCAAGCTACAAGTATCAAGGGAAAACTCTGTCACACTCAGGGAAAAGCACACAAGAAGGAAAGGACACATTGATTCTTCTTTTTTCTCCCAAGGAAGATGACAGTGTATTGTTATATCTTGCTAAGAAGCCTGTTTAGTCTGGCAGCAAGAAAAGAAACACTCATTTCCTCTGCTGAGTTTCAAGCTTTATTTACTTACTGCTGTATTGGATTGGCCAAGGTAAACTAACCTGAATCTGTTCTGCTGGAACATGGATAATGTGGGAAGGTCTGTCACCATGGTGATGAACAGCGTTGCTTTCTTGTTCATAAATGGCATCTCGTTCGGGCTGAGGAAGACTGAGGAACCTTCTGATCATGGAGAGATTCTCCCACAGGGTCCTATTTTCAGGAGATGGGTCTTCTTTCCAGCGTAACAGTTCACATAGCCACCCCTGAAAGGTAAATGCATCACATGGTCAGCTTACAACCAGTCAGTGGCTGGTTGACAAAAACGTCTCCCTTTTGTATTTAAGAAAAATCAATACCCAAATGAACTTTTTTCATCTTTTAAAACACTCTTCTGCATTCTGATCTACTAGTAATTGGAAGACCATTGAGAACCTTATAATTCGCATCCAAAATCTACCTATGCATCAGTAGTTTGTCATAACTGCCTGTACTGGCAGCCTTAGTTTTCTGTTTTAGGGATTAGAAATTCATTGTCAACGTCCTGGAGAATGAAAGCATCCAGAATATGTGAATAGAAGTCCACGAGACTTCAGCATACATCTGTAATTGCATAGTTCCCTTTCCTGTTGTATGTGTTGATTTGTTTCCAGTTGAGGAGATTTAACATAGGTAGTGATTTCCTCTATATGGAATTATTTTTCTCCTATAAAAGTGTTCCTCACTATTGTTTCATTTTTTCCCCCATTTTAAACAAGAAGTACTTTAGTACTTGGGTTTTTACTAAAGAGCTGCCAATATAAATCAAAAGGATGGGGACTTTCTGGGGTCCCTCAACAAGATACCTAAAAGGTAGGTCTTATTCCTTAGCGTCAATGTACAAAGGTGGTTGGAAGGCCAAAGGGTTCACTGTTTTCTTAAAGACCAGAAGGGAGAAAAAAAAAAGATGAAAGATAGAATGTGCCCTCAGCAGAATCTCTGGTGAGGTTTTAATTAGATCCAGCCATAAAAGCCTGAGCTACAGGTGCTCTGAAAACTCAAAGGGTTAAGGGATTGCTTCTAGCACACCTATCTAGTACCATTCAAACCTTCCTGACTCCATAGGGATTAGTCTCTAGTTATCTGACTGGCAAACTAGGTAAGAGGGCTCTATGGGAAAGAGGTGCCATGGGAATTCTCCAATACAGACAGACTCAGATGTTACAGCTAGGAGGCACCAACTCATTTTATAGAAAAGGACACTAAAGGCATGGATATTAGTCAAGAACAGGAAAGAGCAGAAAGCTGGTTTTGCCTCTGATGCTTTTAGATTAGCCAGGATCAGAGCTGGGGAAGTTAAGGATGGTGGTAGACTTCATTTCTTCACCTCCCTTTTTCTTCTTTTCAAAATGTACCTGTAGAGAAGTAATCCCCCTTCCAAACCGACACTAGTAGATGCATAAGAAATGATTTTTTATATGCTTATTAGTTAGGGGAAAGAGTATGTTTGGCAGAAAGGTTTCCATCTTCATGTTTTTAACCCTGAAGTATTGGTAATTTCACTTCCTAGGGAATAAGTTCCGCTCAAAATTCATAGGCATACGGTGAAAATTCAATGGGAATAATTGGAGGAATTAGTTGTCGCTTGGACAGTTTAGCTGCACAAAGTGGCTAACGCACTAAACACTGTTATCAGATAGATCAATAGATCTATTGCTAGTTTAATAGTGTCTTTTGGGGAGCTGCTGTTTTACTTCTCTTTCCTTTGGATAGACCAGAGCTCAAGCTTGATGATCCAAATATGATTCTGATTCTACCCCATGCATTTAATTCAAAGCCTGTTGTATAAGAAAATCTAACCATAAGAAGAAAGATCAGATGAATAAAACAGGCATGTTTTGTAACTGGAATGAAGAATTTTCTAGTTAGCTATGGCAATCTCATTGCAAAGTTTCGAAAGAACTTCTCTAAACTATACTTTTCAATGAATATAGGAAACTAGGAGACCAATCATTATCTTCATCAAAATGTTTACAGACCATCCACACCCACTTATGGCTATGGTGATTATTTCCCTAGCAAGTTAACAACCCTTTGGAGCTGTAGTCTGTCTTTCTTTATCAGGGAGTAAATAATCATTGCACTACAAAACCTTCCAGAATTGTTGTAAGGAAAATGCTTTGTACAACTTCAAGCATGATACAAATTTGAGGAGTTATTCTTTAAGCCCTACTGGTAAACTATTCTATTGGAATTAAGGCAAAGATGGTAACAGGAAATCTTGAACTGTAAATCTAAGAGAACTGCCCAAGTGAATACTGCTTTTTAGGTAACACCAGGTGGGATCTGGATCCTTCCTCTCCTGTGGGTACACATTCTGGATGGGGTTGATCATCATTTTTCACCCAATTGGGGCTGGAATCATAGACCCTTTCCTCGACTGTGCCTCTCAACAATGACATCTTCAGATTGCTGATACTATCCTGTCTACTGTAGATGGTCATATGAGCATCCATCATTCAGAAGTCACTGAAACTGTAGAACAAAATGGCACACTTATGAGGAAATTTAGCCCAACAGTCTTTAGTCTACAAAAAGAGGAACAATAAGTATCCCAGAAATTTCCTTTTAGGACAATGGGTTCTATCCCAAATATGCAACTTAAAATGGGCAAGAGATCACTTGAGATCATATAGATGTTAAAATGCTGCTATGAGCACGGAGAAACATCAAAGAACCTGAAAATCCTTTTGAAACTTTCCTTAAAGTTATATAGAGATCGGTTAGCACTTGGATATATGTGAAAACATGTGGATCACAGATGTTCTTTGGAAAAGAAAATCATTAGTTCTCTTAGAATGGCTAATAATGATAGCTAATTCCTAAACAATCATGTTCATGCTGGTTTAACAAATATTTCAGAAAAAGAGCCTTGACTCATTCAACAAATATTTTGCTTATATTGTCACTTCTATGCTTCTATGCTTATGAGATGGATCCTTATTTTTATTAATTGCCCATGACTAACATAACATTTCCAGTAGCTTGCTATTAACCTCTGCCCTGAAATAATACTTCTAATTCCTTATCTAAAAATAATTTGATGAATTATAAGTTGAAGCATGTCTCTGTTAGCCTTTCAAAGCAATAGGATGATTTTAAGAGACTGAAATCAGATGCTTCTTAGAAAATATTTAAAGCTGCAGCTGGGAACTGTTAGTTCTTCAAGAATATTCTAACACAAAAAAATGGCGATTTTCTTAAAGTGCATTTGCTTAAAACCATAATGAAAAACAGACATTTTGATATACCAGTTCTGTGGCAATGTGGAAGTAATTGGCTCATTTCCAGTTTGTGATGGTGAAAATCAGGTTTGGGGTATTTTAATACTGTCATATAACCAACTCGTAGTATTCTGATAGACTGTTTTAACTGGATATTAACTGAGATTAGTGATGAGAGAGTATTAGTAGAGGGTACTGAAGTTAAGAAACTTATGTCTCTTGTAAAACCAAGTCTTTAACACCATTGCCAGCTCATTACTGGACCATCTAAAGAATATACCATAGTAAACAAGCTGAAATATTACTGTGCAGTATCTGATAAACACGATTGTGTTCTGCCAGCTAGTATTTTGACATTTTTGTCTTTATTTTAGGGGAAGGAATAGGCATGCTGGGAGGGACAACAAGTAGAAATATACCATGGATTTTTCATTTCAAAATGTAAATATGACTGTGTTTCCGGAGAGGTTTATGGTTCTTAAAACATGACATGACCAAAAAGTAGGGATGAGAAACCACGAGCTAAAATAGATCACAACTGTTCTACACAATCTGTAGAAAGGAAAAAGCAAAACAGGGAAGTAACAGGCTTAAAATAATTAGGCCAATCCATTCTCAGGAAACTAAAATGGTACAAGGAACAACCTAAACTTTAAACATAGTAAATTTGCCAAGCAACATTACACTGAATATAAAGAGGGCAAAATATAAACAGTAGCCACATGTAAATAAATTAGTAAAACTTTCAGGATGTTACTACTTTTCAAACTGACAAAGTTTAATTTGACACCTTCTGTTCCAAACCCTTTGTTTCCATTCAAAATCACGCCTTTTGCTGCTATCAATCACAATGCTTCCCTTATTACTTAAAAAAAAGGGAAAAAACCCCACAAACCCAACAACTGGCACAAGCCCTAGTTAAGCTGAAAATGCCATGCAGATGAATTCTGAGATAATATGTTCAAACCTGTTATATACAACACAAATCCTGTAAAGTTATGTATTGTAAACCTACATTTATTGAGAACTAAAAGTCTTAAATCCATCTGCCACAAAGGAAATACTGTTATGCACTTTATAGTAACCAAGTACCATCTGCAAATGTCTTGCTACAGTAAGCAAGAAAACGGTGAAAAAGATGCTAAACCCAAGATGTATAAAAAATAAATAAGGAGCTTCTGACTGTTTTTGGTTAGGGATTTATTAAAGAAACATAAGAGGTTTAAAAAAAAATGAGAATACAGAATGAGAGCCAGACTATCACAGGGGAAAAAAAAAAAGAGGAGGGGAACACAAACTCAAAGATAATAACAATAGCGATTTATGACAGTCCAGGAGGCACATGACTGTATGCTCATTTTAAAGCAGAAATTAGCGGTTCTCATCTCAATATTCTAATGATGTGCTTTACTGACAGGATCGTGTTGTACCACATTTAAATAAAAATCCTGGCACCTTCATCTCTCAGCTGCTAATTTCCTACCAAACAAAATCTCTGATTTCCACTCCACTCTCTTTTTAGAACAGTTAATTCAAGTCAATTCACTTTCCAACATTATAATGGATAAGGGGTGCACACTGATTTTAATTGACTGAGCAAAGTAACCTTCTTTCAGGAATGAATTTATTGTACCTCTCGAGTCTTGCCAGAGCGATCCTTTCATATCATGAACTGGTCTATAGCAGTTGGTTAGGAGCAAAACTAGTTTTGGAAAATACTCTAGTTTTCTGTGGGAAAAGTTCCTTTGCCTATTATACACACACACACACATACAAATACACACATACACGCACACACATGCACACATACACATATGCATTTCAAACCTTGTGAAGTTAAAAAAAATGACAATAATTTACACTGTAACTAGGAAGGCATAAATACATTTAAAAGAAAAAAATAGAATTGTAGTTTGAATTCTAAAAGGCAAAACATTTTATAGACTATATGCTAAGATATGATCCCCCCCTTTTATGTATTATTTTCAGGCATATTTTGCTCCAATCTCTGGGGCATATGGTATAATAATATATGGTATTAAAAGAAATCAATCTAAATAGGGAGGTATTTGATACAAACATTTTAGTGAAAAGCATGAGTTACATTTTAGCATCTAGTATGAACAAGGATTAAGTACATAATCCATTAAATAGTACTTCTAACTAAAAAAAATTCAGTATTGTAGACTAAACTACACTAGACATTTTGAATGAGTACATTTTCAACAGCAACTAACTTTAAAGCTAGCAATTTATCATTCAGTAAATAATTTTCGACTTTTAAAAGAATCTGTAAGTGTTACTTATGCTAATGAAGACAGTTTTGAATCTGCCCACAAATATGCTAATAGAGGGCAATTTTTTTTTTTTTTAATTTACAAAGCTGAAGACACTCAAGGGTGATTTTCTATCAATGTTCTATAAATGCATAAAAAGCCGCTCTAATTGTAAGAGTCCCCAAACTCTTCCCCTTTAACATTGGGTTTAAGGATAGGACAGAGATACACATGGACTAACGATATGACAAACTCTTGCTTTCAAATTCACAAAACAGTTACATTTTCAGAATTTGCTTTTCATTCTAGTGGTGCTGGGCATCACCAATGAGCCTTTTCTCTAATGTAATACATTCGTATGAAGGATTGACAGACTCAAAGTAAGTCTCCTATCTCACTGGGGGCCCCAATAATGACACACAGTCTCTCTCTCTCTCTCTATACACACACACACACACACACACACACACACGCACGCACACACAAACACACAAACACACACACACACCTATATTATCAGGAGGAATTACTTAACTAAGATAAATTTAAGTTTCAAAAGAGTGACAAAAATGTCATCAACTTTTGTAGAAATTATAAGTATTTAGAATAATGAAGGTTTTTAAAGTAATGTATACATTATAGTTCACATTTATAAAAAATGGAAATTCATCATTATTTAAAGGCTCCCCTTTTTATACTGGGATAAAATGCATTATTGTGTTTTTAGCATGTATGCTTCAAACCAAACTTTGGGATTCTTCATTATGATGAACGGTTGCTTTTGCCATAAAGGAAAAAAAAGAGTCATAACACATAACAGTGAGAAACGTAACGGTGGCAAAGGAATACTGAAAGCATTTTAAATTATTTACTAGGTTAAAAGGGTGAAATGGGACTTTAAATACATCAAATTTCATCATCTGGGCCATTTTTTGGTGGCAAAGTGGTATTGATCTCTCCAAATGCTTAAAATTAACTATTTCCAGAAGGTCATTATTTGATTAAAGGCACTGAAGTTGAGGGCAAGAAATGATGCACTCTGTCTTCTTTCCCATTCAAATCATCACATAATTTAATCAGAACGATCCCATCATGTCCTGTAATAAAAATGCTCATCTTAAGATACTTTTTGGGTTTTGTCTCACATGTTAACCTTTAAATGCTATACAGTTCCTTTAGAAGAAAAATGTTTGCTAAAGATTATTTTATAAATCAATGAGTGAGGTTTCTATCATTAACATGACAAGTTTTTCTCCTCTACAAATTACATGAAAATACTATTGCACTCTTAGTTCAAGAAGATCTTTACCTATAGAGAAAAATACAAATTATGCAAATCGCTAGACTAAGAAATGCAACTGCTCTAAGGCACAGCTCAGGAGTCTTTAAAACTAAGTCTTCATCTTCAGTAACCGATCCTATTAAAAATACACGTGAAATAAATTGTTTGGCGCCCAGTCTGAAGTATTATGATAATCACAAAGTCTTTTCCACTCTGAAATCACCACATAGACAATTCCTTAATTTCAATATCCTAAAAAGGATAATTAGCAAGTTTTCTCAGTTACACAGATTGGGGCATACAACATGGCAACAGTGTGCTCGAAAGCATATTTCAGAATATTTGGTCAGAATATGATCCCATGGAGGTTGTGGGTATGGTTTCTCAGTAGTAGACAGGGATAGGAGCTGGACCTGTGATTTCATAGACATAGCAAACTCCCTGGGGAGAAAATTCCTTCTACTGCCACAGATTCGCCCCTTCCAAGTGACTTATAGTCTTAAAGAGCTGCCTCAGGCACTGAGCAAATGCAATAGTTTGCCCACAATCACCCAGATTACTTCAGAACTGGATATAAACTCTTCTTTTCCTGGATCTGAGGCAAGCTCTCTCTCTCTGTCCATTAAGCCATGGCTGTTTTTATAGGTATTGTATACATTTCATAAAGAACAATATACGGAGAAAAAAATCATGTCACTCTAACAATATTTTGGATTTTGGTCAATTTTTGGTGGGATATTTTGTGGCATTCCTACTGGAAGACTTATTTTTTCTACCAAAAAAAAAAAAAAAAGCAGAGATTGCTATACTTTTTTCTATCCTGCAAGTATAACCAAAAAGTTTCATGGTCTCCTAATGAAAGAACACATTAAAATAGCTCTCCATAAGCTCCTCCCCTTGAGTGCATCTGCCAAAATCTTGCCCAGCTTGGGAGGGGAGTGGGAAGGGATACAGAGAGGAGAATACTACTCTTTATTTAGGGAAAGTTCTGGGATACGCCCTTTCTCCAATCCATCCTCCCCTCAGCTGCCAAAGAGATTTTCCTAAAACTTTAGTCTAGTCAGGTCATTCCCCTGTTCAGTGGATTCTAGTGACTTGTATTACCTCTACAATCAAATAAAAACTCCTCTGGCTTCACAACATGGCTCCAACATTCCCTTTGACCATCAGTATAAACGATACCGCTTCACATATCTTTTGGTCCAGCCACATTGGCTTTCTTTCTGTTGCACAAAGTTCTGACCCCTTCCTCATCTTTGTCCCTTTGCACATACTGTCCCACAGGCCCTCCTCACCCCCCAACACTTTCAATCCCTAGTCTCCTTCAAAGCTCAGCTCAAGGGTGGTATCGTACAACCCCTTGCCCCCAGTGCCTTTCCCAAACCAGAGAACAGGACTTTGGATTTATTTTGTAAATCCTTACAGATGTACAAGTCATCTTCCCCAATAACATGAAAGCTCTTTGAGAAAAGGGCCTCTTTTCATTTTCTTTGTATGCCAGCAATAATATGTCCTTCACAAAGGGGTCTGCTGATTAGTTGGGATGATTATTTTGTAAATGAAAATAATTTATTTAAAAGTTTCCAAAATGGAAAGAAATGGAATTTTCATGACCCTGTGAAGTGCCCTCAATATTTTACAAATTGTGCTTATTCTTATGTTGAGTTGAAAATAAAGTAAAAGTCATTTTTACAACTCCAAAGTCCCTCTCCTTAAGGTGCTGCTCATTGATTTACATACTCTCTTCTCAATGACTACATTTAGGATAAGACATGAGTTCTTAAAAAAATAATAACCAGGGAATGTGTGTTGCAGTGATTCATGTTTTTCCTCTGTGGGTATTTGTGTTATATTGTGCGTAGGTGGTGATTTTTCTTTTCCTAAAAATTCTATGATTATATTTCCTCAGCAAGGTATTTCTTGAAATCTGATCAAATGTGGTTGAAATTGTTCTCATTTAGAAAAGTTGTCAGGATATAAGGATATGTTACAAGGGAGGCATATATGTATTTATATGTATATACTGATAAAGAAATATAATTTTGAGTATATACATATCTACATATAAAGTTATATGATGATATGTATTTTTCAAAAAAATTTTTTTTGATTTTTTTTGTTTTTACAATGTAGTCATTTCTTGATGCCACTGAACCCTCCTTGTAACAAAAAAATCAGTTAAATAAATTCAAGCAATTCAGGGACTTCATCTGATAGTATACGATATAATATTATGTACTTTTCCACCACCTGTCTACTGAGACAGAGCAAATGTAGTTGATCATGTTTGCAGGATTGACATTAGTCTGTACATTTGATCAGATTTTGTGGGGTTTTTTTCCTAATTGTTGTTTATAGTATTGTAGTCCTTGTGAACATTATTGCCCTGGTTCTTCTTAGTACACTACACCTATTCATACAAATCTTCCTATGTTTCTCTGAATTCCTCCTAGTCAATGTTACAGCTGTAGATAACAGGAAACTGCTCAAAATGTGTAAAATTGATGAGAACAAATGAGGATAAAAAAGACCTACTTCCTACTGTGCTTAAAACTAAAAAGACCCATGCCAGTGGTTAATTAAAAAATCTATGCCACAAAATCTAGAGAACAGGGGAAACTATGAGAGAGTTCAGGGAGAAAGAACCATAAAATAGAGAAAATAACCACAGGAGTTCTTTATCCCTTTTTTTTTCTTTTTTTGTGGCAATATGACAAAGCCTCTGGATCCCTTCTCAGAAGACTGCTTTTAAGTTGGGCTTTTATTTCCTCATCTGTAAAGTGAAGGGTTTGTATTTTGTAGGATCTAAGATTCAAAATATCTGCCTTTCTCCAAAATAAGCACATAACGAAATCTGCTGAATTGGAATGAAGGAACTGCATTCAGGGCAAGATTAAGACCAGAGTTCGATGTCATATAGGAGAGGAACCAGCTACCAAAAAAGCCAAACATCACTGATTTTAATGCAAAGAAATAATACTTTCTCAACCCTGTGGCTGAACTCAGTCTCTTTTCATGATGAAGTACAGTAAGTAGATAAAAATTAGACATTTAAGTATATCTATTTTTACTCCTTCATCTAACCAAGATTATATGTAAAGCACCATGCCAGAACTGTGGGGATGACAAAGAAACCACAGCATCTTTTCCTTCAAAGAATTTACAATTTCTAATATGGAAGACAGAACATGGGAATAAATAATTATGATTACAAAGTGAGCTAGGGACTTGTGATTTTATTGGGTATAAGGAACTCCTAGGTGTGGAAACTCCCTCCGTCAATGTAAGCTGGTACTTTCTCTGCAACTTATAGTCTTGGACAGTTGCCTAGAGTAATGAGAGGTTTTATCACAGTGCCTGGCACATTAATAAATGTTTATTGACTGAATGACTTGCCAAAAATTTGTTTTGAAACTGGCTCCCTAGTCTGCCTCTCTCAGTATAAGTAAGGAAGAGAGAATAGAAAAGAGAGGTACAGATAAATCAGAAGTTCAGAGGAGGGAGATATATTTTTGGCCACTGTGGCAATGCCTTTTATATAATTTGAGAAGGTGAATATATATTTTGTTTTAAAAAACAGAATCCATACAATGTCAATAACATATAGCATATATCCCACAAAAGTTCTAGTCCTAGACTAAAATATTGAATTATTCAGTTCAATCCCTACGTAGCCAACTTTTCATTTTCCATTGTAAATCTTACATTTGTTTCTATTAGTATAATATGCCCAGCAAGGAATTAATTCAAAATGGATATTGGATCTTAAAAAAAAAATTCCCATGATACTTACAGGGGAGGGGAACCTTTGGCCTCAAGGCCACATTTAGTGACCTAGAGGACCACACTTGAGGACTTGGAGGGCCACAGGTTCCCCACCACTGTTTAGCACAAGACCCTTGAAACCAAAAGCAAATACTTGGCTCTTCAACCCAGGAAAAGGAAACCACAGAGTCGAATGGCACTTTTAATCAAAGTGGAAGGTATGAGAAAAAGGACAGAATATATAATCCACACACCTTTCCAGTCCCTGATTTGTGTCTTTGCAAAGCGGTTTTGTTATCCTTTCTTACAAATTCTGAATAACTGAAAAAAATAACTGAATAACTTAAATAACTGAATAACTGAAAATAGAATAACTGAAAAAAAATCTTTAAATGCAGCTGCAAAAACATTCTACAGCCAAACGTTCTATTTTGTATAATTTCTGCTACTACTCTGCCCCATGTGCACAGATAACTGAGAGCTAATAATAATAGCTAACAGTTATATAGTGCTAACTATGTGCCAAGCAATGTGCTAAGGGCTTTACAGATATTAGCCCATTTGATCCTCATCATGACCCTGCAAGGTAGGTGCTATTATGATCCCCATTTTACAGATGAGGAAACTGAGGCAAGCACAGTTAATTAAGTGGCTTGCCCAGGATTGCACAGCTAGTAAGTTTGTGAGGATGAACTTGGATCTTCCTGACTCCAAGCCTGGTCCTTTGTTCCCTGTGTCATCTAGCTGAGTTGCACAATATCAGTAAGGTAGAGAAATATCTCACTTGTCTGGCAGTCAGATCTTCCGTCTTCCAGATATTCAGAATGTAGCTGGGAACCCCAAAATAAGGTCTTAGAGACAGGGAAACTGTTAGATCTCCACAGGAGCTTACAAATGAGCTGCCCCAGGTTCTCAATTAGACAATTACTTCAGAACAACAGCAACAAGGATAAGCCTGGAGGCAGGTGATGTGGGCAGGGTGTGTGTGTGTGTGTGTGTGTGTGTGTGTGTGTGTGTGTGTGTGTGTGTGTGTGTGTGTGTGTGTGTGTGTGTGTGTGTGTGTGTGAATATATCATACATGCATTCTAAGTATGCTGCACACAGTTTAAACTTCTAAGATTACCTGGAAACAATGTTAGGGACAAAACCGATGGTCCTACTCTAAAAGGCAGTAATGCTACCCCAGTCCTACTAACGCTTCAGTGGTCACTGGCCCCCAAAACAACCTATGCCAGTTTCTTGTTGGGGGTATATATATTTTAAATAAAAAGATTTCCAATAAAAAAGGAAATGGTTTGGCCCATCAAAGAACAAAGCTCCAAGTATCTGGAAAAACATCACCAAACCTAAACATTGTAATTATATCCTAAGAATTACATGCTATATTTCTCTGGAAGTTACTTGGTCACTTATCTACTTTGTTATGTGACTGTCATATGCAGGTATGTATCTCTGTAAATTAAAATGGTCAAACTCCCTAATAAAAAAGTCTGAGAGCCATTAAGGAAAATTTACCTAGACTATAACACATGTGCCCCATTTAAAGAGAATTCCACATATAAAAATGGGAGATCATATAACAGATAAATTAAGAAGCGAAGGTTTACATTGCAAAAGGATTATTTGCTTTACAAAACAATTTCTCCCAAGTTTGTTTTAGCTTAAGCATATTGGAAAGAACACTAGATTCTTATTCGAAGGGCCTGGTTTCAGATCCTGCACATCCTAACTACTACTTGTGTGCCCTTAGATCAATCACTTCCCACTAATGGGTTTCAATGTTCTCATCTCTGAAAGGTGGGGAGTTAGGTGACCTCTAAAATGCTTTCCAGCTTCAAGTCTAATGAACAAATAAGTAGATAACTATTTTATATTTTAAAACAAATTGATTTTTAAGGGAAAAATGAATACATCTAACTTTTAAATATTTTACGTAGTACACTAAATAAGCCTAATATACCCCTAATATATTTTGACTAAAAAAAGGAAATAAATGTCTTTTTTTCCCCTTTACAGCTATGATTTTAATAAAGACACTAAGAAACTGGAGCAAAGACAACCAGTTCTACCACTACATGAGGAATGATCAAAGGAGTGAAAATGCTTTGTCTGAGAAAGAATCCTGCAAGAGAAACTGAAAGAAGAGTTCTCCAGGATCAGATAAAGCTAGAACCACCAGATGCAAGTTACAGAGACAGGATCTCAGCTTATCTTAAGGGAAAACTTTTGAACCAACTTAGAACTCTTCACGAAAGGAAAAGGAAGTTTTGTGGGAAAGGTTTCTGTCATAAGAAGTAAACATTTCCCTTGCTGAGGTAATGTAATTTGGTGGAATGAAGTCAGTTCTTGGGTTAACATAATGGCTCTGTCCCCTATTAGGTTTGTGATGTGTCATTATTATCAGGAATACTGAAATTGATTACATCAAAAAAACTTGTTGATTTCAGGTAGATGGCAATAAGCCTAATAACACAGAGGCAGCATTTTTGAGTGGAAAGGACACTAAATTTGGAGTCAGAGTATCTGGGGCTCAAACCCACGTTCTTGAAATAATCTGGGTGACTCTGAACAAGTGACTTTTTCTCTGGAACTCAGTTTCTTCTGTAAAATGATTATTTTGGAGGCCCTTTCCAATTCTAAATTCATGATTCTATGATAGTAAATCTTTCATTTTAATCTTACCAATTTTATGACTTGATTTTTACACTAACCTCTCCCTTTGCTCTGTAATTGAACTGAGGAAAAAGGAAATTTAATTTGTCATTCATTGTTTTGATGATATGTTCTTTGACTCATTATTGATGATGACATCATTTGGTCATTTTTAAGGTTTCTACCATTTGTTCACATATCCCATATTGATTGTAATTTTTACTATGTTTTAGGTCACAAAGAGGATATATTTAATATTTTTCCTTTCATTTTTGACTTGTTTATGTCTTGCCATGTGATCTATTTACATAAATGTATCATATGATGAGAAACAATTGATATGTTCTTTATGTTTCCTTTTCAGTAATCATTTATTTCAATAATTAGTCATTTCAAAATTCAAGAGAAATACCATATTTAGCTTCTCTAACACTTTATTTGGATCTTTAATTTCTTATTTATATTTCCTTTGGATTTGTACATCAGAAAGAACATGTGAAAATCTCGTACAATTTGTCTTTTTTATGATTCAGTTGGCTTTTTCTTTAAGTACTTCAATAATGTATTATTTGATATACACATATTTTATATTGATATTATTTCTTTTTCCATAGAACCTCTAAACTTCACATACTTAACTTTTTTGTTTGTTCCGAGTATAACTAGTTTTATGCTTTCTTCATCTGAGATTATTCTTGCTATTCTTGTTGCTTTTTTTAGATTAAAATGAAGCCTTCTATGTCATCTCATTTTAATTTTATACGAATCTTTGTTTTCAGAGTTTGTGGTTTACAGAAAATTATCAGATTTATTTTTCTATTCTATTCTGAAACATTCCTCCATTTCATGAGTAAGTTTGTGAATGAGTTATCCCACTCCCAGGTAAAATATGAAGTTTCACTTTTTCCTCTTTCAAATCCCATTACAACATTTCTTTTGGATATATTGAAAAAAAGTCAGCACTAGGTATCCTTCCTCTTGCTTTTACCCACCAGTCTCTAATGAACTCTTTTGTTCTGTTTTGTTTGTCTTCCACAAATATATGCATTTTTTTTAATCAGCTGCTTTTTTTTCCTCTAGTAAAAACAATTCCCTCCTCACTTTGTCCACTACATTGGACATCTTACCATCTTTTCCTTGTCTTATTGTAGTCCACTTCCCTGTTCATTATACTGTACTTCTTCTTCTCTCTCTCTCTCTCTCTCTCTTTCTCTCTCTCTCACACACACACACACACACACACAAACACACATTTGCATTCCCTTGTCCCAACCCAGATCAGACTGTAATATACGAATGTGTTTCTTCTTTCCCTATTTTGATCTGTATATTTAAATAATTTTATGCATAATCCCTCAATTTAAGAAAATAGCAAACTCTATTTTCCTCTGTGCCTCCTTCCTCTGGTGTGTTTCTTTTTGAAAAAGAAAACCCAAATGGGACCCTGAAGAGACACAATTTTTATTTCTCACCTTCAAAATACAAGTACTTTCAATCCATAAGAATATCATCAAGCCCCTTTAAGAAATTTGAATATTTTAATGATTTCATTATACTTGACACCTCAAGTTTTCTAAAAAAAATGCTTAGAAGTAAAATTTGGTTAAAAATTATGCTCAACTTTACATGAAAAGTTATCTTCATTGGAAGATGTTTTCTTTTGTTTTCCTAAATATCATAATTCTTTTCTGCCCTTTCTTTACTGTTCTTAGTAAAGTAATCCTCAGAAATTCTAGCTGGAGTTCTCTAGTATCTCAGTCATCAATTCCTGGACATCTGAAAACACATTCCTGGATAAATGAAACCTGGAATTCCTCTCTTCTGGCATCCTATAGATTCTATCAAGCTGGATTTGTCCTCTGGTTCAAATTCTTTCTGGGAAATTTTCTTCAATGATTTCTTTAAATGTGGCTTCAAGCCTTTTCTTCATCATGTTTTTCCTAGAGTCCTATGAATCTTAAGATTCTCTCTCCACTCTGTCCTTTAAATTAATTCCTTTTGATTTTGGAGATTCACACAAATTCATCTTATTTTATTGTTTCTTAACTTTGTTCTAATAATTTTTGTCAAACTATGAATTTTTGGAGTTTTGAATCCTTTATTTTATCATAATTTTGTCCACTGTTTTGTTAAAATGTTCTAGTTTCTGTTTTGAGCTATTAATTTTTCTTTCAAGTTTCTCATTAAAAATGTATAATTTTATTCATCATTTCTCCTTTTAATTTATATATTAGGCTTTCAAACCACTCTAGGGTATCTTGTACTCATTCTATTCTGTTTTCTTTGATTCTATTTGTAGTTATTGAAGAATTTTTTTCCTTCTGAAAATTTCTCCTGGCATTTTAAACTCAACAATATTTCTTCACAGAAATAATATTTTTCTCTGTTTTATCATGTCTTTAATCTTTGTTTATCTATAAGAATTTGTAGGATTATTTTCCTTTTAAATTATTTCTCTTTTAAATGTTTTTAAACACTTTGTTTGGTGCATTTATTGCTATTTTTCTGGTGATGAGACAGACAAGAGCTTAGACATAACCCTTCACACAGCCATCTTATTGCCTCAAGGAAAACTATTTTATAAGCATACAATTTGAACTATGAAAGTCTAGAAAACGTAAAGATGCCCGAGGGAAGCCTCCAAACACCTTTACCCAATTACACTAATAACATCTAAATCTGTTGACCTTTAAAAATAGAACACTGATCTTTTAATAAAGCTTTTGGTTTGGCTAGGGAGAGAGGTTGGGGCAGGGCAGACAAAGGATAATCTAGGAAAAAGTAGGTTAAGTTTTTCTTTAGTGTTCTACCCTTTTCTCTCTCTCTTCTCTTCTTTTTTATATTCTTCCCCAAATCATTTCCCTATTATCTTATCAAACTCTTCTCAAGTCATTCACAATAAAACTGCACTAAGGAGTCTTTACATCTTCTCAGATTTGAAAGTGTTAATGTAAAGAGCTTATATAATTTGGTGACTTTTCAGATCTCAATCAGCTGGTGGGAGAAGTGGAGTTGGGAGGGAAAGAACTTTCTCAGCACTTCTAAGATCCCACCATGAAGACAATCAATATGCCATAACAGACATTTCTAAGTGAAATAGTTGGTGAAAACACAGTGCTTGAATTAATGCTATAAAGACTGTTACTGTGCTCAATGGTACAAGATTAAATAGATATTCTGAGGTAATGAGCACTTAAAATACCTATGCTTTCAAATTTCAGGAAAAAATATTAGAACAAATAAATACATTTTTAGGTCTGTTTCAGTATTTCTTAGAAATATTTTAATAACATGATTCAGTTATGTGCATAACATTGTGTCCAATGAATGTGCAAAAAAGTAAAACATGTAAATTGCTTCCATTTTTTTCCCTGTAGTTTTATCTGTTATTTGTTTCATTTCCCACTGTGAGAATTAGGCATATATGAATTAGGTACTTATAGATTCTTGAAACAAACTCTCTTTACATTTTCCTTTATTTCAGAAAAGAACTATGATCTTTTAATGGTGAAATAAAGTTTATCACTAGGTGTATGGTACCATACAACTGAAAACAGGCAAGTTCTAACAGCTTTTCCTCCAAGCTTTCTTTGGTTCAGATTTTGCCTTATACCCTACATCGAAAGCTTCTACCTGCTGATCTGGCAACAGTTACCCTTATATAATTCAATGATATGCCATTTTAAAGTGTAGATACTTTCTCCCCCAATCCAGTTTGTAAGCCCTCTACAAATGACCTGCCAGATCTTGCAGTTTCTCCCTCTAGGACCTTTCTCCCATTTGCTTCTTTCTTGTTACCCACACAGTTACCCTCTTCTCATATAATCCCTCATCAGCTCTTGCCCGAACCACTGCAGAGGTTTTCCAATTGGTATTGCTGCCTTCAATCTCCCCTCCCTTCAATTAATCCTCTACTTGGTGATTTTCCTTCAGGCCAGACCTGACTGTGCCACTCCTCTTCACTTAACTCCAGTGGTTCTTTTTTATTCTTTACTATGTTCTCTAATTTGGTTCTATAACTCTATCCTATAGTTCTATAATTCGATTTAGCTTTTCAAACACTTCTCAGCTTAGCTCCAACCATTTTCCCCAACTCATTGTACATTATTTGCCTTCTTGTACTCTGTAATCCAGCACACATGGCACTTCCTCACCTTTCTTGGTATCCTTGTGTGGGCCACCCCATATACTTGGAATGTTCTTCCTTCTCCTTTCTGCCCCATATAACATCTGACTTTCTCCAAGAATCAGCTTTTATACAAAGACTTTCCTGAACCCCCTACCTCAACTGCATGTTTTTTCCCTCCCTAATCACTGTGTATTTTTTTAACATATTCTGTAAATACACATGTATACACCATTTTCTCTGATAAAATATAAGTTCATTAAGAGTAGAAATTATTTTTGGTTTTGTTTTATTTTTGGTCTTTGTACCCTTAGCAATTAGTGTAGTACGTGGCAGGAGCTTAATAAATGCTTGTTAAATGATTGTCTTCCAGATTTGTTGTGGCCAAAAAATTTGTCACCCTGAAGTTAACCTGGTCATAAGTTTCTTTGAATTTGGCCTGGAAAAACAGACATTCCAATCCAATACTCCATGGGCAAGCTTTAAGAAACAGAGGCCCCCTTCATGCTATGATGAGACATGAAAGAAGTGAATATTACATATTCAACATAATCACAAACCCTTTAGTTAGTTACCAACAAGAAAGAGCATTATGAAACTCATGATTGCCCTCAGAAGCACACCAGCAAACAGAGACTTCATATTTCTCATGTATCCATATGTGCACTCTGAATTCCTTCTACTTCAACTGGCTGACAGAAGAGACCTTGGAAGGTGGATCATAAAACTCACTGCAATCTATAGCAACAACAACGGACATTTTGTATGATGATTTAGGGTGTGCAAAGTGTTTTACATCTGTTGACTCATTTGAGAAAAGAAATTGAATAGGTCCTGGCAGAGAAACCTACAACTTTTTTCCTGGGAAAGTAATGTTTCATCATTAGAAAGTAGGTAAGCAAGGGACTCGGACACTGTTGCAGGGAGGGGACGGTGGAGTTCCTTCCGCAATGTTTACAAGAATATTATATTAGATCATCGATCTTCAGCTGAATGATACTTTCAGTGGCTATCTTCTCTCTCCCTCCCTCTCCCTCACTCTCTGTCTCTCCCTCCCTCCCTCCCTCCCTCCCTCCCTCCCTCCCTCCCTCCCTCCCTCTCTCTCTCTCTCTCTCTCTCTCTCTCTCTCTCTCTCTCTCTCTCTCTCTCTCTCTCTCTCTCTCTCATTTTAGAGATAAAGAAATTGAGGTGGCCCATGAAAATTAAGTCTCACAGGTAGTGAGCCTCAGAAAGCAATTTTTAAGCCCAGTGATCTGCACTTCAGAAGCACTGTTTGCTCCACTCCAGGATCTGAATGGATGGCACAACGGGGTCAGGTTCCAGTGCGTAGAAAATGAAAAATATTTAAGTGCCAGCAAAATTGAGTCAATTCTATTGTCATTATCACTTTATAGACCTGTGTGGGAGTGAGGGAAATGTTTTCCCATACTGGATTACTTCTATGTAACACATGAGAGGGAGAATCAAGAAGACTGTGCAGGGTATTAATGGAGAAATGGGAACTAAAAAGCCAACATGTACAGCCAGTGACGATTATAAATGCATATTTTGTTATATTCACTTAGAAATTAAAATTCTTAATTTTTTATTAGGAAAAAATAGTTTAGAAAAATATTTTGTCCTCTGGTGTCTAATCCATGGGGTTCATTATCCTCTTTAATACAAATCAAGGATTAAATTGACTATTAAACAAGCAACAGACCTCTTCTCAAGCTTAAAACAAACACTTAAAAGTAATTTCAAGTTGGGGGAAAAAGAAGGAAATGATTTTCAGATAATTTAGCATAGTATGAACTGGATTTAAAAATATGTTTATATAATAATCGCTAATCTTCACATAGTGCTCTAAGGTTTGCAAAACACTTTTCACATATCTCATTTTATCCATACAACAGTTCTGGGAGGTAGGGGCTATTACTGTCCACATTTTATTATTATTTGTCACCCCCATTTTGCAGTTGAAGAAATTGAGGCAGATAGAGGTGAAGTGACTTGCCAAGGTCACCACAAAGCTAGTAAGTGGCTGAGGTAGGCTATGACCTCCCATATTCTTGACTCCAATACTCTATCTACCTTGCCACTTAGTTGCCTACGTACCTGTCTGTTTGTTCATGTCTATGAATGTGAATTTATATTTTATGCATACACATATTCAATGACTCCTGTTGAAGGTGGACCTTTTACCTAATCTATATTCCATTTAAATAGCAAAACATGCTAGTAATAAATCAAACAAAAGAAAGACAGCACTATTTAAAGTACCATTGTTTGTAATCAAGAAATATGAGTGAGATAAAACTTCTTAAGGAACCCATATTATTTCATGTATATCATCTAATGATAACAGTTTACACGAATTTACATTTTTCACAAATTCTCTAATGTAATACTATTATTTCTCCTTTGTAGATGAGGAAATAAAGCTCCTAGAAATTAATAGAATTGCCCAAGGTCACCCAATCATTGTAGGGATTTGAACCCAGGTTAGTGACTCCCAGATCAATGTTATATCAACTGCATATCCCCAGAAGAGATACTTAACTCCTATCTTTTCTGCCAAATCCAGTCTGTAGCTAGTTCCTTGCCTCTATAAGATTTCTTATGTCTACTTCTTTTCTATTTCTATAACCCTAGTCAAAAATCCAACTACTTGGATTCTAGATGTGCAAACACAGCTTTACTATCACTTTATTTCTGTTCCTTGACCTCTCCTCTACTCACAAAACACAAAGAATCCATTTAAAATATTCCTTCTTACAGCTGCTCAATTTTACAGAAGCTTAGTGTAGCTTCAAGTTGCCATACTTTTCAAACTTTTAAATTCCTAAAAGCATCCTTCAAATTTTGCCATACAGAGGATGTCTACTTTTGCTTCCTATATACCTGCTCTCATTTCCTGGCTATACCTATCTTCTCCTCTCTACTCTAATCAAGAAAAAAGCTTATTCTTTGTCACTAATGAGTCACACTTTTTTAGCCACTTTGACCAAATCTGTTTGCTAAATTAACAACTTTAATGCAAAACCATGTTCTTATCTTTTAAAACCTGCTCTTTTCCTACCAATTTTTCAGACAACCTGTTCCTGGACCCGATTATTCCCATGAAAACAGCACCTTCATTAGTAGAATAATAGGTTTTAGCACCAAGAGGGACACTGGAGATGATTTAGTCCTGGCCAACCCTTTAATCTTAGAGATTAGGAAATTCAGGCCCAGAGATACTAAACAACTGGCTCAGGTTTACACAGGTAGTAAGCACCAAAGCTAGGATACTTGCCCAGTCTCTCAACAACACAATTTAAAGCAAGGAGGGAAAGAGTGATCACCTAAATTTCAGCTCTCTTGTTTTCTAGATGAAATAGTTAAGGTCTAACAAGTTTAAATTCATGCACGAATGGTCATTTAGTTAGCTACTGGGAGAGCTGAGACTAGAATTCAGACCTTTTGGATCACAATCTATTTTTCTTTGCACCTCACAAGTCTGAAAAATATAGTTGGTCTTCTAACATTCTGTTACGGAAAGGGTGCCATTTGTGATTTTTGAATTATCTGTCCTTTCTTATTTCCTTTAAGCTGAATGCCTCAATGAGAAAAACCATATCACATTGATTAGTGCAGTGCCTGAATCTAGTGGAATTGGACCCAGTTACTAGAATGTAACATGTGCCAAAATGAATACATCTTTCCTCTTACAAGACAAGTGATGTTGACGTATCGCTTTAAAGTCTGCAAAACGCCTGACTAGCATTTTATCATTTGGGCCAACACTATCATTGCGGGGAGGTACCATAATTATTCCTACTCCTGTTCTGCAGATGAGAAAACTGAGGCTTAGAGAAATTGAACTGACTAGGGCACATTCATACAACCGATGAGTGTGAGAAGTGGGATCTGAATGTAATTCTTCTTATTTCAAATTAGAACACATCTATTCTACTAGATTCACCAAAAAGGGCAATTTGGGATGTAATTATTTACAATGGAATATAATTCTTTAATTAAAGATATCTAAGATTCCTTTAAATAATGAGCTCCCTTAGTGATTTAAAAATGTTATTCAATTTACATTAAACTTTTCCAGGATATATCCTAAGTTAGCTATACAGTTAACAGCAAAGATAGCAGAAATGAAGTCAAAATATTTTTTGGCTTTTGGAAATAAAAACAATATTCTCTCTGTTATATT